>NW_024401831.1:0-2866 GCF_016859285.1 Xiphias gladius | reverse complement strand
ATCACTTCGTTCGGTTGCGTGTTGCTGATCCTCTTGCTGAATCTGTCAGCTTTATAACAGTGAGGCAGAGTCCTAGACCTCTCAGCCCGTCTGGACACCCCAAAGGGTTGCTGTCCAGGCGAGGACATAGTGAGAGGATCCTTTGCTGAATCTGTCAGCTTTATAACAGCGAGCAGAGTTTAGACCTCTCAGCCCGTCTGGACACCCCAAAGGGTTGCTGTCCAGAGCGAGGACATAGTGAGGAGGATCCTCTTGCTGAATCTGTCAGCTTTATAACAGCGAGGCAGAGTTTAGACCTCTCAGCCCGTCTGGACACCCCAAAGGGTTGCTGTCCAGGCGAGGACATAGTGAGGAGGATCCTCTTGCTGAATCTGTCAGCTTTATAACAGCGAGGCAGAATTCAGGCGCTCTGCCAGCCCTGTAGAGCAGTTGCCACAGCGAGCGACCTTTCTCACTGTGTTTCTCAGGAAGCTGGTGGAGCACATCGCCCCGCCACGGGGACATCCATATGTGGCGTGGACTTTGTGGAATGTTGACACGTCTGAGAGAGATTGCGGGAGAAATAAGTTCAACTCTCCGCAGACTGTTGGAAAGATCCACTTCCCGTCTACAAGCTTTGTCGGAAGTTTGGATCTCCAAAGCGGCTGCGGGCTGCCATGGTGTCCAGGGGCGGGGCTTTTGAGAAAGCTGTTGCCAAAATTTTAAAAGCGCAGCTGAAGAAGTCAAAAGAAGCCCTTCGACGGACCACCCTTCAAGGAAGCAGGCGCCCGCCATCATCAGGATGTTCTCTTCCGTGGCCAGGACTCTGAGAAGCCCTTCACCTCCTGCACCAGCGGTGGATCACTGGATGACTAGTACCGCAAATATCCGTGTCCAGTCTTTACCCCCAGTCATGATTGTTTCGTATTAATCTTGAAAATGAAAAACCAAATGAAAATCATCGGATCATTTTTCAAGATTAATACACACTCTTAGAAAGAATGTGTTTGATAAAGTACCAGAAAGATTAGTTTGACAAAGTAGAGCTTAAGCTTCTTCTCTACTTTGTCAAACAAGTCTGATTGTGCTAAAAGAGCTTTTCTAACGACAAATGAAAAGAACACATCTCTTTTTAAGAGTGAGGGCAGCTGTGGCTCTTTGTTGCCTCACAGGAAGGCGGCTGAGGTTTGGTTTACTCGGCCCTTTCTGTGAAGAGTTTGCATGTTCTCCCGTGTTGGCGTGGGTTTACTCCGGTGCTCGGTTTCCTCCCACATTCCAAAAAACATGCAGCTAAAACTCTAAATGTCACACATCTGCAACTGATTCTTCATGTGGACTGGAAATAAATTTAGCTAAAAATTAAAACTGACACATGGTTGTGACATCTCTTTTGCCATCATTTACTGTGAGAATTAGAACAGTATTCAAGAAATGCGGATGGAGGGCGAATGAATGGAAAACCCAACATGAGCGTCTTAGTTAGATGTTGTTCCACCTTGAGCCTCCAAAGCAGCTTCATTGCTTCATTGCTATGGAGGCATCTGCATTTGTTAGGATTTGCACTCATTTATTCAGGTTTTCCTTCAATTTCTCACCCATCTGTAGTTTCTCTAGAAGCTTTGCAAAGTTGAAGGTAAAGCAGTGGGTTAGTTGCAGTAAATCTCATCAACCATTAGATGGTGGCAAATAGCTCATCATTGTTTCTGCACACTGTTCACGTTGTGACATACACAAGCTGAGCACAGAGCAGTTACGGTTTGGTGGCTGTGGATTAAGAACATTGACTGCTATAGGTGAAGTAGTTTTGGCTCAAATCTGCTGATGCAGCAGTTCAGTGTTTTAGTTTTGGCCTAACAGATGACAAGGATGCAAAATAAAAACGTTCAATGAGGCAGTATATCATGTAAAACTGTGTTTCCGAGCATTGAGGGTCAAAGCCCAGTCAAATCCAGTGTTTCTTGCTGCCTCCAACAGTTAAATCAGTCAACCGAGGACCAACTCTTACCTAAACAGGGCTATCTTTTCCTTTAATAAAGTAAGATTCTCCCATCTTCTAAAACTCATGTCAGAAAATATAGCAACTATGTATTTTTCATTGCATAAACAGAGACCACATATTTGAAGTTAGTATTAGAATATTGGGTCAATAGCTACGTATTGGCTAAAACTGAAAAAAACGTCTGTCCATCACAATGTCAGACAGAGACAAATGGAGCGACAAGGTGTTTTCCACACAAAAGTGATGAAAGCTTAGATCAGGCTCTTGGTAAATTCAAAATCAGCCCTGTCCATACACAATGTGTCTGATTAAGAAATTATTCAAAAAGGCCCAAGATGGTTGCGGTTGAGTTGATATTCTAAGTGTCTTGGGCATCAGACTGCCATATTTGGAAATAAACATAACTTTAAAAGCGTATGATGACCACGATCTGAACCTGTCGAACTCCTGTTTCTTTCTATTGCATCTACCGCTTGACAGGATCTTGCTGTGTACCGAACAAGATGATCATACACAACAGTGTGTGTGTGTGTGTGTGTGTGTGTGTGTGTGTGTGTGTGTGCGTGTGTGTGTGTGTGTGTGTGTGTGTGTGTGTGTGTGTGTGTGAACCAGAGCACTTTTCTCCAGATGTGGAGAATTAATGAAGTTCACCTTGTAACTGGGCGCGCTGGTCGAATGGTCCCATGTTCTCATCAGTCCTCACACTCCTGGGGCCTTGTGGGGGCATGATTGGGACAATTGTGGGTCTCTGTAGCCTTATGTTTTGTTTTACTTAAAATCTTCTCAGTTTGCTGCTGAAAACCGCATGGCGCCATGTTTGACCCACAATCCTGTCTCTACATGTTGATTTGGAAATACAATTCAAAACAATGGAGCAAGTACAAAGAA
>NW_024401830.1:0-19747 GCF_016859285.1 Xiphias gladius | reverse complement strand
TTACACACACTTTTTCGCCCCTGTTTGCCCTCGCTGCTGTGACGTCATCATGTTGTTTAGTTGCACTTTCTCCATGTGACCACCTGGGGGCGGTAAACACTCGTCAGTGCAGCAGCAACGCTGGTGATGTGGAAACGGAAGTGAGAGGGAGCAGAAGTAGAACAATGATAACATTGAGTGCGGATGATCGGCACCCCCCCCCCCCCTCTTCCCTATAAATACAGGTGGACTCCTCCACTTCCTGGTCGGGAGTTGGCCTTTCCTTCCAGATGGAGGTGACGAGCGCCGGAGCACATGGACCCAACATTTGGTAACTGCTGCTTAAGATATCAACATGTTCTTTGTATGTTTTATGTAGTTTTTTCCGTTGTTAAAATGTGATTTAGGTCAAAACTAGATTCTTTTGTTTGCTCATTTTGCATGTTTCAGCTAAACTAGCATTCTAGCTTTGCTACTCCTGTTTCTAGTTCTTCAGTCATGGCGAATTAAAGAGAATCTTGTGCCTGGCTATATTTCAAACGTGCTGAATTAACTAGCTGCTTCAAAAGGTTTTCACTCTCACAGATGTTGCATTTATTTTGATATGTCTGCTTCATGGTGGATCTAGAAGTGCTAAGTCAAGGATGATTGAGCTTGTTCTAGATTCTGATCTAAAAGGCTTCTTGACTTTAAAAAAACTAAAGCAAGTCCAGCTTTTGAAGCAGCTAGTTGATGCAGCATGTTTGAAATATAGCAAGTCACAAGATTCTCTTTAATTCCCCATGACTGAAGAACTAGAAACTGGATTAGCGGAGCTGCTATGCTAGTTTAGCTATGCTAGTTTAGCTATGCTAGTTTAGCTGAAACATGCGAAATGAGCAAACAAAAGAATCTAGTTTTGACCTAAATCACATGTTAACAATGGAAAAAAAACTACATAAAACATACAAAGAACATGTTGATATCTTAAGCAGCAGTTACCAAATGTTTGAAGCTCAACCCCAAAAAGAAACACACCTTGTACAGGTTACTGTAAAAAGTGAAATGGTCCCCCATCCCCCTGCTTCCTCCCTTTGGTGGAGGCCTGGCCCCCACCTATGAACCTCCCTAGTTTCCCTATAAACCTCCTTCCCTAGCTGGCTAGCTCCAGCTTCCTACCAACCCTGCATACTCACTGCCTGCCCACCCACCTCTACTTATAAGCCTCCCTCTCTGGCTAGCTTCCTCCCTTGGATACTAGCTCTAGCTTCCTACCTACCAACCTCCACCCCTAGCTGGCTAGCTCCCAACCTCCCTTTCTACCACCCACCCAACCCTGCTTACTCCCTGCCTGCCTATTCACTACCTCCCTATCCTATTGCTCCAGGTACTGGTAACGGGGTGGATTTGAACCAGTCATTCCACAACTGGCACGACCTTACGGACGCCAACAAATCCACCACGCCACTAGTACCCTTCGCATTTGCAGTTTTCCTCGGGGCGCTTTTAACTTTTCACTTTGGGTGTTGGACTTCAAAAGCTCCTAGAGCCTTATAAGAATCGAACCCACCGTCTCAGACCTACCGGTCAAGGTGTCTGACAGCCTGAGCTATTTGATAAGAGAACTGAACTGTCATTCTTAAAGCTTTTCACTCCTTCCTTGAACCACGACCTTCCAAAAGGTCCTAGAGCCTGATAAGGATCGAACCCACCATCTCAGAAGTTCAGAACAGTCTTCTAACAGTCTGAGCTATCTGCTCAGATGTTTCAGACTTGTTTTTTTGATCCTTTGAGAGTTTACTTTGGGCGCTGGGCTTCAAAACTCACCATTGCTCCTGAGAATCGAACCCAAGACCTCAAAACTTCAGAGCAGCCCTCTTGTCTCCTGAGCTACCTGGTCAGAGACGCTCGAGAGCTGTTCTTTAGAGTCCTTAAGACTTTCATCCAGGTGTTGGACTTCAAAATTCACCAAAGACTGAACGTTCAACCTGGAAACTTCCGAGCAGCTCTCAAACACTCCGAGCCATTTGATCAGACACTTCTGAGCTGTACATCTCAGAGCCTTGGAGTCTTCGCTTTGGGTGTTGGACTGACCGGGCCTCATAAGGATCAAAGGTTGTTTGCCAACACAGCCTCTCAACACAGTGACACCAAACTTATTTGACCAGAAACACGTGAAGTTCCTTTCTTACTATCCTTAAGTCTTTGATGGTGGTGTTGGACTTAAAAATTGACCGAGGCTTGAAGCCGCAACCTCAGAACTTAAGAACAGTCATCTTACGCCGTGAGCTACTTGACCAGACACGTGTCAGTGCTACTTCTTGGAGCGTTTGAGTCTTTCCTTAGGACGCTGGCTTTCAAAACACAGTGAGCATCACAAAGCTCGCATACTTGATCTCAAAACATCAGAGTAGTCCTCTAACTCACCGAGCCATCCATTAAGTGAGGTTAGGTTTCCCTTTGTTAGAGCTTTTACGTCTTAGCTGTGGACGTCGGATGGTTAGTTTGAACCAACAACCTCAAAATTTATTAATAAGGCTTTTCCCGTTCAAGGCCCTGGGAGACAAAGGAATGGACTGTTATTTCTCAGGTTCAATGTGTTTATTCTCGATGTCAAGCTTCAAAAAGTCCACAGCGTGAGCTGGGGACCGAGGCCTTACCTGTAGGGAGGGTACCTTATGACTTGACCCACTGGAGTGTCACTTCTCAGAACTCTTTAGTCTTTCGTGTGGGTAAGAGGCTTCAAGCCCATCTCGGGGTCATGTGCTGTGCTGTGCCTCAAAGCAGCGATGAAACGATGTTTTCTAATCTTAACTAAGTCCTCAGAGTTGCCTTAACAAAACCTTTAAATCCACAAGCATTCATTAGTTACCAGGAGCGAATATTCAGACATGGATCGAATGGTTCAGGGAGTGAGAGGACTACACTCGAGATTGAATTTTAAAGTCCAGTATTCAAAGTACTGAAACCTGTCAAACAGGAAGAACATAGTTACCCGATTTAGTACACTCTGATTCAGGGGTTATGGGATGGAAAACCACAAGAAATTTTCCCGAAACTTGAAGTTGTGACCAAGGTTTTTCCCCTCCCCCTTTCCATTGGAAAAATGTTGGATGTGCAAACATCTCTGGGTGTATTTAAAATGTGCTGCTTTAAGAAACTGGATCATATTTGCAAAGAAATAAAACACTAAACAATTTAAATTAATACAACAACTGTGAGAGTGAACACCTTTTGAAGCAGCTTGTTAATGCAGCACGTTTGAAATATAGCCAGTCACAAGATTCTCTTTAATTCCCCATGACTGAAGAACTAGAAACAGGAGTAGCAAAGCTAGAATGCTAGTTTAGCTGAAACATGCAAAATGAGCAAACAAAAGAATCTAGTTTTGACCTAAATCACATGTTAACAACGGAAAAAACTACATAAAACATACAAAGAACATGTTGATATCTTAAGCAGCCGTTACCAAAGGTTTGGTCCATGTGCTCCGGCGCTCGTCACCTCCATGTGTCTTAATGAAATAATTCATTAACTCGTACTATCCTCCAAAATTAAACATCATTACTCACAAATACAAAAATTCGTATTGCAAATGAATTGACATTTCAAACTATATATTTCCATATTTCTTATTACTGAGTAGTTTACATCTCATTTGGCCTCTAACTTAATTAAATGATTTGTGATGAGCTATGATGAATTAACAGTAATGTTATGAATTTTTAATGATGTCATCAAAAAAAAATCACAATTGTTTAAGGCATCTACAAATCTTTAGATGTAAGAGTTACAGCTTTTCGTATATAATATTTATCCTTTTGTTACGTTATTATTTTATACTGTGTCATTATATATCACATTACATCATATTAAATTGCTGTATTATATTACATTGTAAAAGCACTTCCCAACACTGGTGATGCCACTTCCAACCACCGTTTGAGCAACACTTAAGTTTCAAATAATAAATGAATTTATAAATGTTTGCTTGGGTTTGAATGGATCGGTTCAGACGATTCCTTTGGAAATCAAGTTTTAAGATGTTTTATTTGAAGTGTAAAAGATATTCATTGAAAGCTCGTTCTTGGTCTTGAGGTAAAATAGTCTTGAATAAATCTGTTTATTGGTACATTTACTGAAGGACCAACTGAATATGGCCAGCAGGGGGCACTGTGGTAACACCGCTGTTTGCACACACGCACACTCTATGCTATCTCTTGTGTGTGTGTGCCAATTAGTGGTTGACAAGGTTAGACCCAGAATAATTAACAAACACACACACACACACACACGGGTATTGAACACGTAAATTATGTGTTGTGTGGAAGTGTGTGTGTAAATTAAAGGTCAAAGGTCAGCAATAGGACGGGTTGGGTTGGGTGGGGTGGTGCGGTGGTGGTGGTGGGGGGGGGGCTGAGTCACAGTATGTGTGTGTGTGTGTGTGTGTGTGTGTGTGTGTGTGTGTGTGCGCGCGCGCACGCGCGGCAGAAGTGTTTAGTGAGTTCAGTTCAGATGATTTTAATCGTTATTTTGATTTTACTTGAGATTACTTTGGAGCTTTTCTTCTTCCTGTATATGTTGTTGTCACAGTCTCACTCTGTCTGTGGTGCGTTCAGTGTCGCCACAGTTTTACGTACGGTTTTGGTCACTCCTCTACTCGGTGTTTGGTATCCTGTGGTGTGTTTAATGACTTGTACTGGATTTTTGAAGCCTATGCCAACATCGATATTTGAGAGTTTCCTAACCACGATGATTTTTACGGTTTACACAAACATAAAGACATCGACAGACTGACCTGTGAGAAGAAAAGAAATCATCTGAGGGTTTTGGTATTTTCAGTGTTTCTGTGGTTGTTTCATATTTTGTGTGTTCTTACATTTTCTTACATGTAGTCGCAGCCCCAGTGCGTGTGTGTGTGTGTGTGTGTGTCTGACAGGCAGCTCCTGTGTGTGTGTGTGTGTGTGTGTGTCTGATCTCTCCCCGGCGTTGTCGGCGCTGTCAGGCCTCGTTTCCGTGAAGATCAGCGCTGCAGCTCTGATTATTCATCTGTCACACTGCTGTTTCTCTCTCTCTCTCTCTCTCACACACACACATGCACACAGAAGTGTGTGTGTGTGCCTCTTCGAGCGGTAACCATGGTTACGGTGGCTTTGACGGACAGCTGGTGGGTTGTGCAGTCAACAGGGTGGAGGGTTCGGTGCACAGATAGGTGATTAAAGTCAAAATGTGTCGGTTTATTATGTGATTACGTCGACTCTTAAATTCCTCTGACGCCAAAAGTTTTTGTCTCGGACGCGGAGCACGGTGTCCTCTTTTTGAATCGACCACTAGAGGGTGCTAAAGTCGAGGATCTTAAATTTCTACACAGTAGCTTTAAATGACGTATTATGTTTTAGATGTAAGGCTAAAAAAAATCTTTAGTTTACAGAAGTGTGAAAATCTACATCTGCTGTTTTTATGGCATTTTTTTTTGCATTTTGTAAGAAAAAAGAAGTTTGAGAAGTGGAAGAAGTGACCAAAAAGGAGTCAATCAACCAAGGAAAATGTGAATATTAAACATAAGTAAATAAATATTAGATATGGGTCCCTCGGCTTAGAATCATCATTCTTAATCAGTGATCTTTAATTTGCAATTTGTAAATTTGTAACATGATTTCAGAGTTTAATTTTAGCCTAAACTCTGAAAGGTTATCATCCAGATCCGACTCCGACGCAGTGGTTATGCTCAGAATCAGTTCAACCTTATGGTTCGTCATTTTTGAGAATATAAACAAATATAAATTGACGAGTTGATTCAGATTCAGATTTCCTTGTTGCGGTGCCACGGCTGATAAAAACATGTTAATTAACAAAACTCTTGTGTCAATAACGGACTCCTACCAGCTAAATCTACCTGTGTCCATGCGTTGTCATGACAACAGAAAGGGACAGCAAGTTGAGTGAATCTTTGCCTTTGTCCATTTACCTTCAGCTTAGTCTGTCCTCTGTCTTCTTCGTCTTTCCCTCTCTCAAAACGCACACTGCAACACACTTGAACACACAGCGCCTGCCAGTTGCTGCACTGGGGGAGATTTGCAGCAGAGCAATCAATTTGTCAGACAGGATGTGTGTGATTTATGTGACCCCGCAGACATTTATTAGCCTCCATCTCTTCCTTCTCTCTTTCTATTTGTCTCGTTCTTTCCAGCATCTTTCTTTCTGCTGCACTTTATCCTCGTATGTTGCCGTTTGTCTTTTAATCTCGTCTCTTCTTTCTCTCCGACCGTCTCCCTCTTTTCATTTTTCTTCTGCTCGTCTTTTTCGTCCTGTGAATTCTGTCGTCGTCGTTTGCCCGGCATTAAACTGAAACAGGAAGCGGTAACTCATGCAAACATCACAGAGGAACAGCAGAGGTGGCTCTTTTTCTGTGTTGAGGATGGCTCACATTCAGCAGCCTGTTGCAGCAGCCGAATTTGAGTCCGCGATACCTGGGATGTAACCAGTTAGTTTCAAAGAGCGCACATCCCACTGCAGCAAGACAACAACCAGCTCTACCAGCGTGTTCAGAGAGGGAGCAGCTTAAATAATAAACATTTAAACAAGAATGACAACAGAAGAGTCCAAAAAAGTTGAAAAGTAAGAAAACGAGCAGGAGCAACTGCGAGCGGCTCCGCAAAAAAAAAAAGATATATATATACATTTACATATACATTTTTTTAATCATTTCTTTCTCGCCACACGTGCTGAAGTGTGCTAACATAGCTTAGTGCGTTAGCTGAGAAATGATCTATTAAATGAAACAGCTAGTTCGTTGTCTTCTTTAAACCCGTACTAGTTTTACTGATGGGACTTGTTTAGTGGCTCAGATCAGGTATCAGATCGAAAGCCGTAGCCATGTTCTCTGTAACGTTTTTGGTAATCTGAGTCGGTTTTGTGGCCTGTATAGACAACTGTGTCATCTGCAGATGGATTTGGTTTTCCTAGCGAATAAATGCTACATTTTGTTTTTTTAGGGTATTTTGCTATAATTTTATTATACTATAAATAACCATGCAAGCAAAATAGCTCTTGGGAAGGCAATGTCGGTCCCCCGCTTTGGTCCAGACTGAAATATCTCAAATATCATCTGGATGGACCGTGATGAAAAGTGGTTCAGACGTTCATGTTCCCCTCAGGATGAACCGTGATAACTTTGGTGATCCTCTGACTTTTCATCTAGCGCCACCATCAGGCCGGCACAGCTAAACATCAGCATTGTAACATTTAGCTCAAAGCATTGCTAGTGTGGCGGTAAACTTTTGTCTTGAATTGACGTTTGCATCTTGAGTTTTGCTCAAGATCATTTAGATAAACTGTGAGTTTTGGGAGAAATTGCGACTGTGACTCTGAAAGTTTTTTCCATTTTGGACACTATGAGGTTCTCTCTAGCGCCACCATCAGGACAAACTGTCACCGAAAAGTTCAGGTTGTGAAGCATAAAATTCAAATGAAAGGACACGAAAATTGTATTTTTGTCGCTAAATTTACTCCCTACAGGTTCCATCAACAAGTCAGCTGGATCTCTGCGACACGAGGAGAGCTGAAATTTGTGTGTGTTTCTCGGAGTGTGTGTGTGCGCGTGAGGGGAGTGATGCATGGTGGGAAATCGTTTAGCGCCCTTGCCGGTCCTCGGCGACAGCCCCCAGCGACGGGATGAGAAACGAGGCGGCAACGAGGATGTAATTTGAGAACGGGAGAATGGGGGGGGTGCAGAGTGACAGATCGGACGGAGGGAGGGAGGGAGGGAGGGACGGCGTGGGAGGGGGTGTGGGTGAGTAATGGAGAGATGAAGAAGACAAAAAGAGGAGAAAGAAGGGAGGGAGGGGATTGTGAGTGACAGAGGAGGAGAAGAGGAAGGAGACAGCGGCGAGGGAGGACAAAGGGATGGTGAATGACAGAACGAGGAGACACAGGAGGGGAGGAAGAAGGGAGGAGGACAAGGGAGTGACAGATCGGGGGAGATCTCTCTCCCTCTCCCTCTCCCTCTCTCTCTCTCTCCGTCGAGGCGTAAACGAGGCGAGCGTGGCTTTTCTCCTCCGAGCCAATTTGAATAATGAGGCAGTCTAATTTCCTTCACACACACACATACAAACACACATGAACACACACACAGTTTTAGTTTTCCATGCAACACTCTAATTGCCTTTGTGTGTGTGTGTGTGTGTGTGTGTGTGTGTGTGTGCCTGCGTGTGTGTGTGTGAGTGTGTGATTGTGCGTGTGTGTGCGTGTGTGTGCATGCGTGTGTTTGTGTGAGTGTGTGATTGTGTGATTGTGCGTGTGTGTGTGTGTGTGTGTGTGTGTGTGTGAAACTGCGCGCACACGGATGTTTTTTTTCTCTCCGGCTGCCGGCGAAGCTCGTCTCTGTTTTTCTGTTTCAGAGTGTGTGGATACTCACATTCTCAGCAGAAAAAAGATCAGAAAAACACCGAACACGTCATGAAGAGATTCGTGACTGTGGTGTAATAAATACTGTCGCCTTTGGGGGGCGCTAGCATACAAAGTCAATGCCAAGATGCACATGGACGTGAAGGAACCGAGGCGTGTTCACATTCATTTAAAAATGTTTCGTCCAATCAAAATACCAAAGAAAACCACCAGGAAACTTTGCTCTGGTCACGAAAATAATCGAAAAAGACAAGAGCGAATTACAAGTGAATTTTCCAGCAGAGGGCGCTGTTGAAATTTACTACCAGCTTGACTTACTGTTGCCCTATTGACCCATTGATCAGTACACTTAGCTTATCAATAAAAATGGAGGGGGACACTAGAGAGCAAACCTGTGATGATAAGATAATCACAACCCCAAAGCGTCTGAGAGGCAGAGTGCGGAAGGAATTTAGGTTCTTCGCCATAGACGCAAAAATTGCCATCAAAGAAAAAGGCCGTTCGTGGAGATAAAAGTCGTAAAACTATCAAAATTGTTAATTTATCCGATAAAACTCATAATGGTGTAAGTTAAAGTCATTAAATTATAAAAGTCGTACTGTTATCAAAGCTATAAAATAAAAATGAATAAAAATAAAAGTCATCATATATAATAAAGTTGTAATTTTAGAGGAAAGAAGTCGTATTACAAAATACATTTGCACGTTATTAAGATAAAGTCGTAATGTTGTGAAAAAAACGTAATGTTAGAAGAAAAAGTTTTCACGTTATAAGATAAAACCGTAATCAGATACAAGTCGTAACGGTATAAAGTAAAGTCGTAGTGTTATAAGGCCAACGTGTGGCTATATGACTAGCCACATGGGGGCGCTGTTTCTACGTATTATCCTCAAAAACCAGTCGCTAGCTCATTTGCTTCAGTAGCCGTACGTTCGTACAGTTGTCAGCAAAATATGGAATCTGCTTGATATAAGTACACCGCTGTTCCCCTTCGAGAGCTGGTTAGTAGAGTGTTCTGCATCTTTTAAGAAAAACCGCCGGTGGAGCCGGAACTCGCGTCACAATTCTGGTGTATTGTTTGCATGTGTTGAATTTTCAGTGATTGAATTTTTTACTAACTTTTATTTGCAGGGTCAGTTGGAGTCGCTGAGACCGGTTGAATCAGGGGCAGATTAAAATTCTCGTCCCGATGTTTTAAATGTGATTTTAAAGAAGCAAAATCGAATCGCCGACATCAGAAAAGACTCGAGGACGTGAGGGAGGAGGAGCAGACGAGGTGAGGAGGGGGTCTAATTGATTTCCTCATTTTCCTTCTCTGAAAAGAGGGAGAGAGCAGGTCAGACGAGTGCGGCAGCGGGCGAGCGAGCAAGTGCCTGCATTACATTGAGAGAGAGAGAGAGAGCGAGAGAAAAGAGAGCGTTGAAGGCTTTGGCAGTGAAGCATGAAGGCGAGTGTGTGTGTGTCTGTGTACGTGTGTGTGTGTGTACGTGTGTGTGTGTGTGTGTGACTGTGCACGTGTGTGTGTGTACGTGTGTGTCTGTGCACGTGTGTGTGTGTACGTGTGTGTACGTGTGTGTGCGTGTACGTGTTTGTGTGTGTGTGTGTGTGTGTGTACGTGTGTCTTTGTACGTGTGTGTGTGCACATGTGTGTGCATGTGTGTGTGTGTGTCTGTGTACTTGTGTGTGTGTGTGCGTGTGTGTCTGTGCACGTGTGTGTGTGTGTGCGAGGAAGAGAGAGAGCGACAGCGAGGGGAGCGGGCGAGTGAGCGAACAGAAAGGGGGGAACCTTGAAACTGTCTTGATTCCCTCCTCCATTATTCTCTCTCTCTCTCCCATACAAACACATGCCGGCTCGTCCTGGTGTGCACCCGTCCGATCCTCCCTCTCTCTCTCCCCCACACACATGCAGACGTATCCTCGCTCACCCTCGCGCATTCCTCGGAACCTCTTTCTCCTCTTTGTTTGTTCGTCTCGTGCTGTCGACACCTCCTCGAGGGTCGGCCCCGCTGACCTCTGACCTCTCGCCTTCCCGCTGACGTGTGAACACTAAACGACCTCCCTCTGTCTTTCCGCTCTGCCTCGCTGTGCGAGATGAGAGCTGAGGGAGGCAGCAATTACTCTGCCAGCGAGGCCACAGCACTGATGGTGCAGGAATTTTATTAGAGAGTCTCTTTGGCTTGAAACCCGTCTTCGAACCACAGTAATAAAATCCTTTTAAACTTTCATTTCAAAAAGTCCCTTTTTGTAAATGCTTTAGATTGGAAAATTTACATTTTAATCACAGGAGTTATTTCCTTGGAATGTCAGGTGACTCGCAGCTCTCTCTCTCTCTCTCTGGGTGGACGTTGAATTTTCAGTAGAAAAGATGAACAACTTTGTTTGAAAACATCTGGTTCTTTGGTAAAAACATAAAAACTGAATTAGAGAAGTCAACTACAACTCCCAAGGTGCATTTCAGCAAGAAGTATCCAGTCGCCAAGCTTAAAACTCGGTTCTGCGTGCCACTAAAGGGGGGAAGATGCCAAAGATAGCTACGGCGAGAAAGTGCTCATGGGTACTGAAGTCCGGACCCGTACCAGACAGGATTTCAACAAAGTTAAAAATCAGCAAAACTGGGAGTCAGAGCATAAACCTCTCGGGTCATTGCATTATCCAGAAGAAGCGTGTGACTGTGTTCAGTAAAAACGAGGCGATCGTTGAAAGGAACGTTTGACATGGTAACACAGGCAGGAGAGAAAAACGCCGGCGGCTGCTTCCACTGCCCAACTCCTCCGTCTCCTGAACATTTTTCCAGATTTGGCTGCGTATGTCAAACCTGTTGAGCAGCAACCATTACTCCTGTTGCACATATAGATTAAAATTAGATTGAGGGAATAATTCGGCATTGTGAGGAATGCAGATAGTCCCTTTCTTGTCAACAAACAAAAGTGCATACAAGATCATGTGTGGCTTCCCCTTCGGCCCCACATGCGGACTTTCAAAATTAAAAGAAGTGAAAGTGTTGGCTTGATGTCGAGGCTAAACTCCAGTCAAGTCTGAGTCAAAATGCCAACTTGCAGCCGAACGGATGCAGATCTTGACTGGAACTTGGACTTCCGCAGAAACTGACACATTCATGATGCGTTACGGTCGCCACAGATTCTGGTTTTAATTTGCAGAGGTTCCAGATGCTGTTAGACGAACCGACGAGCGCTTCGCTCGCAGAAACTCGCACCTACTTCAACAGATGTTCAAGTAGGCGTGATCTGTTTTGGAAATTTACATAAACTGTTGGTTGCGGCCCCTGATAATGTTCATGTAGACAAACCAACACACACTTTTCTAAAGCATGCTGGTGTTAAACCTTGCATCCTGAAAACAACACGCGACGCGGACGCTAATATCCGCAAGTCAAAGTGCCGCCTCATAACCGGACTTATTGAAGCGCTGACTTGCATTTGCAGGTTTCCAGCTAGCACTCAAACTCCTGCAGGTCCCGACTTGGACGACATGATGACAGATCTTGAAGAAGGTGCGATTTTTGGATCCTGGGAAAAAAGCTGCAAACATTTTCAGATGCTGCTCCTCCGCAGCTCTGCCTCGGGAACAGGATGCTGTTAGACAGTGGGGCAGTTTTCCGACCTGCATCCTGACTTCCGCAGGTGGCGACTTGCATTTGCAGATTCCCACCTTGGATTCAAACTTCTGATGGTCCCAACTGGCCTCGTGCATTAACCGAAATTTTGAACTGGGAGCGATCGTTGGATCGTGGGATTTTGGACATTAACGCACATCGTGTGGGCAAATCTCTGCGAGTCGACTCGTATTCGTGTCTCTACGCTTTCGCACGCAGACTAAGTGCTGACTCGCATTCGGATGCCAGCTGTTTGCAACACACACACACTCCTCTCCAGAGCTGTGTACACAGACGCGCTATTCATCTTTCCCCTCACCAGCATCAATAAATGATGGCTGCTCTCTCTCTTTCTCCCTCTCTGTTTAAATATTCATCAGCAGCGCTGCTCGTCTCGCTCGCTAAACAGCTAGACGTGCCCCCCCCACCCACTCACACACACACACACGCACACGCACACGCACACACACACACACACGCACACACACACACACACACACACACACACACACACACACACACACACACACACACGCACACACGCACACACACACACACACACACACACACAAACACACACACACACACACACACACACACACACACACACACACACACACGCACACACGCACACACACACACACACACACACACACACGCACACACACACACACACACACACAAACACAAACACACACACACACACACACACACACACACACGCACACAGTGGCACATTAGCAATTCAATCCATCGTCTTCGGCATCAGCGCTAGGCAGCCACACACACACACATATTATACGGGCACACAATCACAGTTACACACTTATTATACACACACACTTACGGAAAAACACACAACCACACGGCGAAGACAAAAAGCCAGAGAAGCGAGCGGCTGCTTTGACTGCAGTCAATGAAAGTGTAAACTAAAAACAAAATAAAAACCCATTCCCACAACTTCAGAGCTTCTGGTTGACAAGCTAGTCACCGATCCAGCCGGTAGTCAGCTGGGTCCAGACAGAGAGATAAATAAACAAAGCTGGCTCATTTTCCATCTCTCTGGGCAGTACTGAAGGAGATGTTCTTTTGTTTTTAGATAGACAGAAAACCACCAATTGATGTTGTTGAACAAACTGTAAGATAGCTGTTTGTACATAACAATGGTTAGCCACAAAAATCTAGCATTACATCAGGTATGCCAGACCTATGTGGCTATCTACAGTTAGCGTAGCCCTGGTCAGCTGCAGCCAGTCACACATCATGTATGAGAATACGCAGTCAGACTGAGGATAGCGGCTAGGCTAGCTCGGAGTATGAGCATCTGCCAGAAACATCAGCTAGCCTAGCCACAAAGAGCGAGGATAACGTCAGATACAGAACAAAGGGTATTGTCGGTTAGTTACAAACATCCTGTATCATGTCGGACGCTAGATGTTTGTTGCTAGGTCTTTGTACTGTGCAGTAGCATAACCTTGGTGAAGCATGAATAACGTGATATGCTAGCCTTTAGTAGCTTTTTTGTACTTTTAATTTACACGGATTAGCTACAAACAGGCAAAAAAACATTAAGTATGCTAGCAGTTTATATAGATCTAGATAATTCATTGTACTTAAAATAACATTGTGTATCTGCAAACAGCTAGCATAACACTGGGCATGCTGAACATTTTTAGGCTCTTGTTTGAATTTTGCGTAACATTGCTGAGCTACAAACACCTAGCTTAAAGTAGGACATGCTAACTGTTTGAAGCTTGTTCTTTATGCTTAACAGCAGTTAGCTACAAAGAGCCTTCGTGCCTTTGTACGTTTTACTGATTATAGCAGGTTTTTTTTGTGCATAACTTCAAATGGTGAAATTTGCACTTAGCCTAACATCAGCAGGCTACGAAGGGCTAAGCTAACATCATATGTGTAGTGTCTTTATTCAGGTTCTTTAATCAAACCTGCTCTCGTGTCACGTCTTCAATACTTGAGCTCTGATACAATCGGTCATAGACGCAGAGGTTCAGAGTCAGACCGAGCAGCAGTTTGTTTGAAGTAGTGAGTTTTGTCTGTTTGTGTCAAGGACACTGACGTCAGTGATGTTGACACAAGGAAGCAGCCGGTGTGTACGAGGTGTAAAACACACACACACACGCACGCACACTAGCTCCTGCCATGTTTATCACAACTTAACTTCCAAACACACACGGCTGTTTGAACCTCCCTGCGGACTCATTCATATTTCATTAGCGCTGCCTCTCTCTTTTCCTTCACTACACCTTTCTGTCGGTCTCCCGCTCACTCGCCTCGCTCTGTATTCATCTCTACTTCGTTCTCTCTTGTTCTCCGTCTCAAAGAGCGAGGTTTTTTTCTCCTTAATTAAGGGCTTTTCGTTGCCATGGAGTTTCACAATAATGGTGCGTGTGTGTGTGTGTGTGTGTGTGCGTGTTGTCCATTGTTGGCTGGTCATTGAAAACCACAGTTTGAAAAACAAGAGAACACACACGCGGGATGGTTTATTGGTTTGCTCACTGAGACCAACCAAACCAAACCAACTAGATCATTGATCCGGTCATCTGGAGTCCATTTCAGGAACTAATCAATGATCAATTTAATTTCATCATTCATCCATGTTTCACCTAACAGGAGTCAAAACAAGAATTTAGTTTTTATTATGGATTTTCTGCTTTCTAAAAATAATCTATCCGACAAACTAATTAATCAACCAACTAATCAACTAACTTATGATTATGAAAGTTATCACCTTCTAACTGAGAAGGTAGCTAAGAATCAACCAATCAAACTGTTAATTAACGACTAACCAATCATCTAACCAAAATATCCAAAAACCAATCGTAACTAGCAAACCAACTGCTTTATCAATAACTAACCATTTTGTCACAATCTAACCACTTCACAACAAACCAACCGATAAATTCAACACTAACTAACCATTTAGTCATCAGTCAACCCGCTGACTAGCTAATTTATCACAAACCAACTAGTCAATTTATAACCTGCTAACCAATTAAACACCAACAAACGGATCAACTTATCACCCACCGACCGACCAACCGATTGGCGGCTGATCAAACAATTGATCACCAACCAATTAGCCTTCGGAAGCAGCAGAGAGGTACCTGTGGGCCAGAAGTGCAAAAAAACGCGGAGGTGGCAGGACTTCAGGTCGGCTTCAAGGAAGTTCTGGCAAACCATCCATCGCAGAAAGAGGAGCCAGGGCTCGGCCCGGGCTGTTTTCAGCGGGGCGGGAGAGCAGCCGACTCGAACCGGGGATATCGTCGGGCAGTGGAAGGAAGACCCAACCAACGCGTCCTCTGAGGCAGAGGCAGAGTTTGAAGCCGGGTCTCCGAGGTAGTCAAGAAGCTCCTCAGCGGCGAGACGCCAGGAGTGGATGAGATTCTTGGCTGACACCCCTTTTCGGCGTCGCGTGGAGGTCGGGGACAGCGCCTGTGGACCGGCGGGCCGGGGCGGTGGTTCCCATTTTTAAAAAAAGGGGGAAAATGAAACAGACATTTAAAGACGTCACCATGGACTTTAGACAATTGTGATTTGCCTCCACTTCCTGACATTTTACACACCGTTTTATTTTCCTGAATGATCGAGAAAATGATTAGTAGATTAAAGCATAATTGAGAGATTAGTTAAAGCAGCTCTAGATAAGCTTTACTTTGTCGTGATGCGGTTTAGTCATTAGTAAAAAAAAAAAAGAGGGCTTTATTTTGAAAATCTCAGAGGAATATGTGTGTTCTCAGTGAGGAAAAAGGTGCGTGTCTGTGGCGACGTCTTTCCCGCTTTTCCCTTGCACTCGCCCACACGCTTTTATCCTGCCGTGTGAGTGTGTGTGTTTGTTTTGTGAGATGTGAGGAGAAAAGTGAATAATGTGTGAATGACTCATCCGCCTCTCTCTCTCTCTCTCTCTCTCTCTCAGTGTCTCGACGAACACACACATCAGGATAAAAGGGTGTGGGCGATCGAAAGGGAAGAAGACAGGGTCGAGCGAGGACGTGCGAGGCCGACAGAGAGAGAGAGAGAGAGAAAACATCCGGCATGCATGAACACACTCTCTCTCTCTCTCTTTCACATCAGAGAAAAATACTTTTTTTTTGAGGCGAGTCACCTTCTTTCTCACACACACACACACACACACACACACACACACGTATCCAGGCAGTGAACATCATCTTAAAGGATCACACCGCAGTTTACCGCGGTTTAGTCCCTTAACTGCCGGTTTTGGTTCATTGGCAACATCCCAATATTCTGATCCGCGGCGGCTCCAGAAAGTGTTCAGACGCCTTCACGTTATCGTGATTTCTTTTTGAATGAATCGAACTGCCGGTTTTTGCCATTGATCTACACTCAATGATCCATAATGACAAAGTGAAAACGTGTTTTTAGAAATGTTTGCAAATTGATTAAACTGAAATCTCATTTACAAAAGTATCAGACTCTTAATCCAGTACCTTGTAGAAGCCCCTTTGGCAGCAGTTACAGCCTCCAGTCTTCTTGGGTGAGTCTCCAGGGGCTTGGCTCACCTGGATCTAGACAGTTCATCTCATTCTTCCTGGCAGATCCTCTCGAGCTCCGTCAGACTGGATGGAAAGTATCTGTGATCTGCCATCTTCAGGTCTCTCCGCAGATGTTCTATGAGGTTTCAGTCTGGACATTGGCCGGGCCACAAAGGGACAGTCAGAGACTTGTCCCGAAGCCGGTCCAGCGTTGTCTGGGCTTTGAGTCACTGTCGTGAGGTGAACCGTCACCTCGGTCTCGGGTCGCCTGCACTCCGGAGCAAGTTTTCTTCAGGGACCTCTCTGTATTTGGCTTCATTCTTCCTCCCCTCAGTTCTGACCGGTCTCCCTGTCCCTGTCGCTGAGAATCCCCCCCCCATTAGCACGATGTTTTTGTCTCATCGGACCAGAGAAACCTTTTCCAGGTGCTCTCAGAGTCCTTTAAATGACGTTAGTCAAACAGCAGGCTGTCGTAACCCTTTTAGTCAAAGTGGCCTCCGTCTGGCCTCTCTACCATGAAGGCCTGATTGACGGAGTCCTGCTGGGGTGGTCGTCCTTCTGGCAGTCAGTTCCGGATCGGGTCCAAAATTAAGACTTCTAACATGAGCTGCACAAGTTAGGCTCGTAATATACTAGAGGTTAATAAGTTGTGTGTGTATATGCCAGCCGCAATGTTTACACACTCAGCTGTGTACTCTTTGTGTACCTTAGGGAAACAGAGTTTGTCCACTAGAGGGCAGATCAGACCCAAACATCCCAGGACAACGCTGAAAACCTTAAAAATTCTCCGGTTCCATTTGATCCAGAGTCTCGGATTTTCTGATTTTTATTTCATCGGCTTTTGGACTAAACAAACAGCCTGGGTTTGACTACCTGGGTGCTGTGGTTCTATAGACCACGCGACTAATTGATTACTTGAAAGATGTAAAACTGACAAAGTGATCATCAATTGCAGCCCTACTGACAAGGAACAACATTGGTTCAGATTCTTTTTTTTTCTTTATTTTGGAAAATACGAACCAATAATGAGATTGAAAGTGAAGCTAGTTACAATATTCTCTGGTTTAAAATAAAAACTTACATAATCACTATATCTGAAGTCCGAAGAAAACTTTATACAAACTATAAAACTGAGTGTGAAAAACACTTTTAAAATATGAAAATAGAAATGTGTTTGTTAAGCCGTAAAGACACATCCAGTGTGTTTATTTGACAAATCCACATTTAGCTGTTCATCTCTTATTTGGATTTTTTTCTTTCGCGGGTATATTTTCAGATTTTTGTTGATGTATGTCAATGTTTCCGCTCGGTCTGAAATCTGCCAGAGCTCCTGAAATAAAAAAGCTGCCCCTGGGGCACAGTTTTGCCCCTCGCCACCAACACTTGTCTTCAGAGAGAGGCCGGCGGTCCAATCAGTGCAATTTAATTTCCTGTTAGGCAGAAATGAAATGTTGGTGAGTCTCGCTGCGCTGCTTTTAATTAGAGGCTGTTTAACATTCACACACACAGAGCTCACGTTAAGCTCCGGATAAAATGCAAATGAGCAGCCAATTACACACCTAAACAACTGCACGTAAACATGCATTTAAACACAGTCACTTACTGTCAGTGGTGCAAGACGTACTCAGATCTTTTACTTAAGTAAAAGTAGAATTGCCACAGTGTAAAGGTAATCTGTTACAAGTAAAAGTCTTGCATTCGACATTTTACTTTAGTACAAATGTTTTAGTGTCAAAATATACCTCAAGTAACAAAATGTAAATTTACCCACTATACTGAATAATGTTTATTATATTCTTGGATTAGAATTATTGATGCATTAATGTGCTCATCCCTTTAATGCTGCAGCTGGTGAATGTGGAGCTCATTTTAATGACTTTATATACAGCGGCTGGCTAGTTTGTGAATTTCACCCGGAGATCAATGATGTCTTATCTTAATCTATAATAATAATACATCATCATTTATTTGTGTCATTTACTTGTATAATAATAATAATAATAATAATAATAATAATAATAATATCTGTAAAGTAACTCGAGTTATCAGATAAATGCAGAGCAGTAAAAAAGTACAATATTTCCCTTTGAAATGTAGAAGTGTAAAGCAGCTGAAAATAGAAATACTAGAGTAAAGTACAAATTCTTCAAAACTGTACTTGAGTAAATGTACTTAGTTACTGTGCACCACTGCTTACTGTTCCTCTCTCTATATATATTGTCACTGTTGGGTGAAAACTGAGGTTGAAGGATTAGCTATATTATATATATTCTCCTTTACAGGTTGAAAAACTGCATTAAATCAGAATCCATGGTTTAATGGCCAGTGCATCGACCAAATTCACATTTCCTGAAAATAACTTTTGTGTAGCTGATTTGGGGCCGACTGAGCTTCTGTCTGGATCAGCAGTTATTACTGCATTGATGCAGCGCTTACGACATGGCAGAGTTGGTGAGTTTGAATGGGCTTCAAACAAACAAACAGAAGACAAAAACTAACCCAACAACAAAAAGAATTTTATATTTGATGATAAACAACAGCAAAAACAAATAGAATCAGTCAACCATATCATTTGCGGAGAGGAAGCTTGTGATTCAAAAAACAGAAACAAACCAGAGTTGTTTGTGGAAACAAAGCAGAGTTTGTTTCTTAAAAAGAGAGAAATGAACATCCTCACTTACCCAGCATCAGAAGAAAGCTCCTCCGCATGCAGCTGCTTCTCTTGGGTGCCACCGGTGAGCTTGATCACCGGTGGCACCCAAGGCAGGTGGTGGGGAGCTGTTCGTTCAGAAGAGCGTCACTCAGTCCGTCCACTTATTTCTACCCCGCACATGATCTTCTGGTTCAGATAATCATAACAAGAAAAAAACCTGCCGGGGCTCAAAGGCAAAAATCTCAAGAAGCTGCGCACCGTGAAAAGTTAGGATGATTAGATGGCTTCTATGTGTTTCAGTCTCCATTATCACCTGTCAAATGGCGAGAACTTACACCTTTAGAATGAAAATAGAGTGCTAGCATTGCTAATAATTTAGCTTAACTTTAACCCTTTGTTTTGCTTGCTAACAAGTTCAAAGAAACTACTAGCCAGTTAGGAAACAGCTAGTCAGCTGTGAAATTACAGTGCTAACAGATACTTTATAAGGAGAGAGTATTAGAAATACTGAGCTATCAGCAATAAGCATTTGCTAACAGATATAAAGTGACTGCTACTAATAATATCCAGTTAGCTGCAAACATTTGTAATGCCAACGAGTGT
>NW_024401829.1:0-35317 GCF_016859285.1 Xiphias gladius | reverse complement strand
TGTGATGACTTTTGACGCTTTTCTTCATCATATATGAACCTCTTTGGGTTTTGGACTGTGGGTCGATCAAAACAAGACATTTGAAGACGTCCCGCCGGACGTTGTCTTTTTCGGCATTGTCCGACATCCGACCGAAATATTCGGAAATAATCGTTCGTTGCAGCCTTAGTTGTAAATGCTTTGGTGTTTTCTTCTGACCAAACTTTTACTCCAAGATCCAGTTTATTTATCTGGGACCTTTTTCACTTGTCGTGCCTGGTCGAGGTTTGAATGCCTCAGTGGTCCAAAGGTATTTCAGCGTATTGATGCCCAGAACAGAAACATCAGTGAAATGGAAACTGAGTCTACGCTCAGATTCCACACTGACACATGGAGTCATTAAAGTGACGGAGGAGAAAATTACGGGGGGATCATATTGTGTTTGCAGCCCCCCCCCCCCCCCCGTGTCACGGGTCCAAGCGCGGTCCCAGTTAGAAACAGCAGCAGTGATGTGACGGATTACATCACTTTTCCAGACGTTTCTCTCAAACCGCAGGATGAAGATATGGGCTTTATGTACCGTCGCCGTGGCAACCGGTAGATTATTTCAGTCAAGAGGGAAAAATCTGACAAGTTCTTGACTCTGCGAAGAGTAATGTGCAGGTTTATTCACCACAAAGGAGAAGAACGAAAATAAGAGCAGGAAATCTCGTCAGAATAAGAGCGCGGAGCATCTCGGGCCATGCCAGCTCTGCTGTAATTTCACCCTTCTGCAGAAACACACGGTTATGTAACACGGCAACACATGAACGGCAGAAAGTTCCATTAATGGGAAATGGGACAACTGGTGGGTGAGGTAATGCCCTGTTCTCATCTGAGGACTGAGATGGAAAGTGTGTGACGGCAGCCTCGGGTCAGTTTGTCAGTTTGTCAGCTTTTAATTTAAGCTCAGAAAAGATTGTTGTTGCTCTGTGTTCTCGTTTGATCTCTACATCAGTCAGCCGCTGCAGACTTTTCTCCTTTGATTTGAATCATTTTTGCAGGAAAAATAATCGACTAAATCACAAGAAAGCAACTCGACCAGCTTTCTTCTCCTTTCTCATCCTCTAGATGGTCTGGTGGCCCCCTTAGATTTGACTTGCGAGCCCTCGTGCTGGTCTGGGCCCCCGGTTTGGGACCCACTGTGCAGTCTTGTCGATGGATTGCTTTTCAGTGAGTGACCTCAGAGAGGAGATGTGGACCAGACTACAAACCAGCGTTTGTAGCCGGCATTTGAATTTTGCCGACGCTCTGAGATTGGACACCGACTCAAGAGGTCGTGTTTTAGCCTGCAGGTGAAAAGGTGGTGAAGACTGTCAGATGACTAAGGATGTGGTTCCTCCGTCTCCATCGCGCTTCACTTTGCGTAAAATGGCTCAATCTAACGACTCAACAGACGCCGCGAGGTTCAGCTGACGCCTCTTAATTCAAACCGACGGCGTTTAGGACGCGGCTCTCGTCCCAGTGTCCATCGCACCTGCCGTGGGTCTTTGGAAATGTCCTCAGAAGACTGAAAATATTTAGGTTGGGGGTTTTGTCAGGGTTTCAGTTTATTTCACGTAGAAAAAAATAAAGCAGCAGTTTAATCAGATTAAATGAAGACGACGACACGGATTCTCCCGTTCCTGTTTCTGACCGGCCAGTGGGTCCGATGTCGTCATTTCAGTGACCGAACGAGAGCTTCGTGAACTGAGAAAAGATCAGGCGCCCCCCCCACACTGAACCGTGTGGTGTGTTCGTAAAACAAGCAGATGACTGCGCTCCCTGCAGTGAAGGATGAGAGGTCATGTTCATTTTTGAGTCCACGTCCCCGAAGGTTTTAAAAGGAGGTCGATGTCCTGGACAACCGGAGCAGCAGGAGTTCTTCTAATTCAATTTAAAGCACTCAAACCTCCAAACACAGATAAAATGTCTTGTTTTGAGCCTCAGCAGCGTCGCCAGTAAAACACAGGAAATGACGTCACACATGTAGACTCCCTGCGGTTTGATTTGTTGGAGCCAGTTTTATGAAGCACGTGACGGATCCCCGAGGAGCCCTGCGCTTGCTGTCTTTGTTACAGAGAACCCGAGCGCGCGAGGCCACGTCGGGTTTACAGGCTGAACTCCTGCGGCGAGAAGCTCGGCTGCAGAGTTACGTAACCCTGCAGAAACCAGGAGAGGGTCGCAAGGTCGGAGGTTTCCGCTCTTCAGCTGGAGACGAGACCTGACGCTGCTGAAGCTCTGACCTGGTCCACAGAAGGATCTGCCTCGGGGTTAAAACCAGCGATCCCACGTCAGAGAACTGAAGTTCCAGTTGCTCCGGGGCCTGACAGACTGATTTACGGGTCTCATATCGTTAAACTGTCAAGCTTGAGATGTTTTGGGTTTTTTTACATATAAACATGTAACACGCCGAACTGAAATATTAATTGGATTTGACAGATTTTTGACCATTATCGTCAAAACCGCTGCAGGTATAGTTTTGTAAAGTGCCTTTAAAGCTTTGAGCTCATTTCAGGACGCATCGTGTGTGAAAGCTGCAGCAGCAGCACATTTGAGGTCTGAGTCACAGCAGCAAGGAACGATGATTAATCTGTGGATTATTCATTAACGCACCGATGAAGTGATTAGTCTACAAGACATCGAGAAGAGGTGTCAAAATGTGCAGCTCCCAACTCGACAGAGCTGAAGCCAACGAGACTCAGTTCCAGGAAGAGGACGAAGAAAAGCAGCCGACTGTCGACTTCCGTTTCATTGGTATTAGTTCATTAATAGTTGCTGATTATTTTTCTGTGGATCATCTCATTGTTTGATATTGAATGTAATATTTTTACTGGTTGGGGCTGAGACAGGTGACCCCCCCCACCTCGTCTTATTTATAGATTGTTGGAACCAGACTTCACTCTGATCTGCGGCCCAGAACATGGGTTTAGCAGCTACACCATCTCCGTCTGTTAGACCGGATCTCAGGTCCGCTCTCCGATGGACTTGTTGAAACAGCTGCGGGGGTTTGGTGGGGGTTTTGCGTGGGCGCCGGGCGCAGGCCAGCGCACGCAGGCAACGAACAGGCACGTCGGCCTGACGGAGGTGTGAGCGCTGTCTGCTGCTTCCTGCTCAGACTGAGACGCCCCTCCACGCTCGCTTTTTCTATTCCAACTACTCTGATAATGAATCCGTGGATTCAAAGCGTTGAGGTCTCCGGTTCCAGCCGCTCAGATGTGAATGTCTTCTGCTCTCATGAAGACGACCGGAACAACGAGACATTTGAAGTCGTCAGCATTTCCGCCGTTGTCAGACTTTTTCCTCAGTTAATGGAGAAAACAATCGACAATGAAAACAGCGTTTAGCTGCAGGTTATTTCCCCAACGATGAGAGTCTTTTATCCTCGTGAGCATCAGACTAACTACTGTCATTCCTGCCGTGTGCGTTATGGCTCTGAGACGGAGTTCAGGTCTTTGGGGGGAGTTTTTCCTTATCTCAGGACAGAGGGTTTCATTTGTGATGCTGGATTGTTTAAGTAAAACTTGACTTGGCAAACCTGGTTTTCGTGCCTGACTCCAGTTGCGAGTCTTGTTTGTGGTCCTGGATCAAAGCCATATTTTTTCAGTCGGTGTTAATTTCCCTGAGCTCGTCCTTTGGCATGAAACAGCTCATAAATACGACGACGTGCGTCTTTGTGCTGAGGTGAACAGACTGTACAGTTTAGAGCGTAGTGGGTGAGGGAGGGGCATGCTGGGAAAGTGACAGCTGCTTTGTATTTTCCTCTGTTTCTCTTTCAGGCCTCAGCAGCAGCAGCAGATCTGAGCAGGTACAGTTTGAACCCTTCCTGTCTCACCTGACGGGATAATAGGTGTAAAGATATCTGCTCTGCCTCTAAAATCCACCCCGGAACATGGTTCCTATCAAAGAATTCACGAGGTTGCCCTCTGAATATCAGTGCAGCCGTGATGAGACCTGAACTGTGAGGGAGGACGAGGGCTTTAGAAGCGCGACAGAGGGTTCAAAGTTGGTCACGGTTCTGAAAATGGAGAGTCGTTCACAGCGACGAGCCTCAGAGGAAGAAGTGAGATTAACTTGGCTGCTGTACGAAGCAGTCGGAAGAGGAGGAGAACAAGTCTCTCTCATCTGAACGTTAAACATATTTTAAGTCCAGTCATGGCACTTTTCCACCGCAGGAACCTCATGCGTCGTGGGCGGATCCGATCTGAAGAAATCTACAAGTAAATTCAGCCCAGACGAACTGAAGTCTGAGTCTTGTTCTATCCAGATGTTGAAAAGGTGTAAATACATCTGTAATCTTCACCCTTCCCACAGTGTGACTGTCAGTAAACGTCTGGAAAAACTCCTGAAACGGGAGGATTTTGATGCTGAGTTTGAATCTGGATCTGGATCCCTTATACGTGCTTCTTATGGAGACGGAGAACCCAGGTCCCCGCTGGGGCCGACACAAACCAGTCTGCGGCCCAGTAAACAACGCGATCCTGGATTTTTCTGTTCTTCCTGTGGTCGCCACCACCAATTACGATGCACTTACTTTCTGTCTCATAGTTTCCACCTTTCAACCTTTATTTGTTATCGACCAGAGGATCGGTCAGTTTCAAAGAGAAAGTTAGTGGAAATCAGAGCTCATGCTTCTTCATAGGAAGTCAGGGTTCCTTGTCTTCCCTTAGGTACGCTTCACTTTGCAGCCCTCAGGGGAAAACCGTTCCTTTACATGAGCAGAGAGAGTTTGAGGAGGTTTTAAAGCCTAAAACTGAAGGTTTCTGACCAAACTAACCTCTAAACAGCCGGAGAGCGGCCGACCAGCAGCTGCTGGGCCTCAGTTAGAAGGAAAACTGTCGTTGAGTCGCTCCGCGAACAAGCAGCTGCAGAGGAAACACAAAGCACCTCTTGGATCACACTGCTCTGAAAGCTGATCCCGGTCCTGGTCTCTGAGACACCCATGAGAGCAGAATAAGGTCCACGTGAGGCTGCGGACTCTCACCGTGAAACCCGATGCTAACTGACTTCCACCGGCTCGGATTTAAAAACTAAAGAACGCGTTGCCGCGGGCGACAGCGGTGTCAGAGAGTCACCTGGAAACACTCGCCTGCTCCATGGCCGTCTGCCGTTCCTAGAAAAGCCTGTTCTGAGACCAAACAGAGGGATTCTGGGTAATTCTCTGAGCTCATTTGCTGTGACGTCAAAGTCTCGTTTGGTAACAATTAATTTCACAGTCAGAGGTTTTGGAGGCTCCAACTGTTGGTGTTGGAGAAAGGTATTGCAGACCCAAGACCTGGAGCAGTTCTTGTCTTTCAAAACCGATAATGTGATCACATGAACGCTCAGATTAAGACGTGTTTTCACTTCTCAAAGACCCTGGAGACTCCAGTTGATACGCAGAGTGAATTCTTTTCCATCAGTGACTCTACAGAGGAAGACAGGGTTTAGAGCTCCAGTACACAAAACACTCCACATCTGTTATTATTTAGTTACCAGCGTTAATGGGTGAGCACAGTCGGTTTGGCCAATTTACAACTGAAACCTTACAACATACTGCAAACCGGGCGTCTGCAGGTCTTGACAAGTCTCAGAAAACATTGATTTCATATTCCTCAAAACAGCTTTCAAAAGAATTAAAGTCTTATTTATTTTTCCAGTAATGTTACTTGGGTTCTTTTCACCAAAAGACTGGCTGGAATATCCACGTGCCGTTGTTCCAGACCTGGACCTTAAATTAACGAGTTATCTGTCAAATGGGTTCATCGGTTTTCTGCTGCCTGTCCAGGTCCAGGTGGTTTAGAAAGCCATCGGTGCCAGGAACAGCGGCGAAGTGCTGACATGCTGAATAATGCTCGGCCTTATCGCCCCCTGCTGCTTCTCACTGACTATTTGTGACCGTTATCTCTCGATTTCGACTCAGATGAACAGCGAAGTCGATGCTTCAGTCCTCCTGCACCTGCCCACAGATCAACCTGCCGTCCTGACCGACCGTCTTGGCTCCGAGTCCGATCCTCTGCGCGTCACCCATCTGTTCCACATTGTTTTTCCGACATCTAAATGTCCCGTGTCTCTCCTCGCTCCCCCTTCACACAGGAAGTTACTGGTCTGTGGAGATTTAGTTGTTAATCGTTTTCACAGTGGCTCCATGTTCGACCAGCAGCAGCAGCAGCAGCTCGGCCTTGCATGTCGCTTTGTGTTTGGATGTTGTGATGAATGTTTCACAGGACGTCTGTCCTTGCTACGGGACCGAGACCGAAATCCGACTTTTCAAATTTATGTTCTTTCCTCTTACATGTTAGCAGTCTGTGTCTTCACACGCTGAATTCAGATCAGCCTCTGTTATGTGGCTCTTGAGGGACTCCCTCTTCTTCTGCATATTCTGTGGCGATAGTTTTATTTTCTTGTATTTGGAGCGAACCTTTGGTGTCCACTCCAAAGCCTTTCACTTGTCCTAAAAGTAATGGACTTGTTATGTAATGTCTTGGATCAATACGCTTCATTCCCGCTCCCTTTGGGCTAAAAGTGTGATGCTGAGACAGACGCTCCACAGTGCTTGGACCAGTGTTGGCAGATTGGACAGTTTTCCGCACAATTTATTGGTCAGTCAAAACCTATTTTGACTTGTTGGTCTTGACTTGGAGCCTGTTTGACTGGGCTCTTACCTGAGCTGTCTTGGGATAGGACTTAGTACTTGGGACTTGTCGGGCTTGACTTGGCACTTGAAGGCAGATGTGGTGCAGACTACAAAGCAGATCTGTGGACTCTAGTTACTTGACTCGGTTTCGAGTCAGACTCGAGCCACGAATGAATTTAGACTTTACTTGATTTGGGACTTGAGACTTTGTGGATTATTTACAGCCTTTGAATCAGTGAATCAGCCGATAGTTTCACCTCCTGTCTTCTCTGTTCATGTATAAAGTTCTAACAGAATTCAAAGCAGAGTTTTTGATCCAGTCTCTGAATGTTTAACTCTTCCTTCCCTCGTTTTCCTCCCTCGAGACTCTCTGACAGATGAGTTACGATGCATAGGGCCCCCCCCCCCGGGACCAGACTGAGCAGAGGGAACAGGCGATGATGAGGGGGAGGACACGATGAGGGAAGAGGGCTCTCTGTTGGGGAAACCCCGGGAGATGCCGGAGCTCCAAGCTCGGGGATTGACAACCTCGGCCGCTGGTGACGAGTTCCTGCTCTTAATCTCTTTCGCAGAAGTTTTCGAAAAGTTGACGAGGGGTCGAAATGTTCAGTTTTTGCACCGTAGCTGGTCCACATGAGCCCAGTCCCGAGTAGTTAAAGGTGGGTTTATGGCTGGTTGATGTGCAACGTGAGAATCCTTCTCACTGTGGGGCTGAAGGCTTTAAAACGGACCTCAGCTCACCTCTTTGCTCATGTTTTCCTCTGTTCACACCGAAGCCTGTGTGAACAGAGCCAGTTTGGGTTTTTACCCGTCACACGCGGATAAATCCTAAAATCAGCCGTTCAGACAGACGTTTCAAGGAAAGGACGTTTAACAGAAAAACGAAAAAATTCTTTCCCAAAAGCACATTGATGAGAAGATGATCGTAAAATCCAAGTTATGTAAGTAGTTTCCCAAATCGTACTTGAATCCAGTTTTACAGCCGGCCGAACGAACAGAGGTAACGTAAAATACTTCGACAGACAGTAAAGGAGGTTACGAAGCTCGTAACAACGTGTCCGTAAAAATGCTCTTTGATACCAGGAAGTGAGGCGGCAGCAGAGGACAAAAAACAAAAAACAAAACAAGTGGAACAAATCAGCATGAAAGTTCAATAAATCACAATAAATGAGCCATTTTTCCTGTTTTTCTTGCTTTATTTACCTGTCGTGTGATACAGACATGAAAACACCTGAGCTGTCTCCAACAATCTGAAACTTAAATACCAGATTTGGAGGATTAACCCTGGAGCCTGGTTTACGCTGCAGCCTCTGGGCTGTAGTTCCATATGCCAACTTCCGCTTCCGGCTGCAGACGCTTAATGTCGCTTTATGAGTGCCTGACGTGACTCACTGATTATTAACGCTGTCATCTGTTGCCGCTGTTGTTATTCATAAGGCAGAAAGTCAGACGCAGATCATGACGTCTCTGATCCTGCAGGATTCAAACTCTCAAGTTTCATCCCGTGCGTCAGCGAGGTTTTCAGGAAGGTTTAGGAGGATTTTGAACGCTTCTGCCACAATCTCCAGATACGCTTTATTTCTCCTGACCCAGAGACGGAGACGGACCAGTAGTTCGTTCAGAACGGTCTGTGAAATCTGAATCAAAGTTACATCAAACTGCCCGGCTGATCGCCTCCACAGAGGACAGAGTTGTTTAACTTTTCAGGCTTGGAGTGAACATCGCACTTACTGAGGAGCCCTCTGCCGTTGTCAGCGTTTTCTAAAAAGACTGGCAGCGTTGGGGTCAAAGGTCACGCTCCTTGACAAGACAAGAGTTGCATTAATGGGGGTCTGACTTTAAACTTTACATGTTAATTTGTGTTTCGAGGGATTTTTGTAACCCTCAGGTTCTATCTAAAGAGCAGACAGACGTCTGACAGAAAATAAGCTGTAATTTTGAATCCTATAAAGTCGTTCTCGGTCTCTACAGCAGCGTGGATTCGTATATTTATCCAGACATGTTAATCGGGTTTAAATGGATCAGGAACCTGAAGCCGACGCTAAAAGGCTGAAAATGTAAACCAGTCGAGGACGGAGGGAAACGCAGACTTATCAGCTCATCAACACACACATGGAGCGGATTTGTGACAACGGGAGGCGTTCAGAGGAAAAAGAGGAGGCTGTTATGTCACACATGGCCGGAGGTGAAGCCAGATTCCTGCAGAAACATCTGGCAGAGACTTAAAGAATCCCGAAGAAACGAAAAGATTTAATGTCGGCCGAGTTTGTTTTATTCTCCGGGCTGCAGGAATGAAAGTCAAACTTCAACAGGTTCACAAAGACGCAAAACAAAACTTTATTATATTACACGCGCTCACGGGGGTTCCTCTTCTTCAGAAGAGCGCGGGGCGTTCGGTAGCCGCAACGAGCTCGCAGTTGGGTAATGACCTGACAGGTGGTGCCGTCCGGAAGAAAATGAACGGCAAGTTAGGAAAGATGAAACATGGCACAAGGAAACTTCGTCTTAGAAAATACTTGAAACAACTTAACTGGAAACAACATGAAACATTTTTACTTCACTGTCCGATAATTTGAAGGCCTCAGTCATGAGAGAATTTTATAGAGTTGAGCAAGATCACGTCCTTGCGCATAAAAGGACAAACTGATTGGCTGTTTGGGACGATCCCAGACAGGAAGTGATTGAACTGTTTTCCTCTCCGTGTGAATGTGAGCCGACGGAGTTTCTTCTCCTGGCGCTGCTGGTGCGGCCGCTTCCTGTTGCGTTCACGCTTGGACGTCGTCGATCGGTTGCCACACTCAGCGCGAGCAGATCGCAAACAAAATGAAGCTCGGCGGCAGACAGGAGTCAGAGCTCTGGAAGAATCTCCACCTTTATGAGCCAGAAACCACCAGATTTCAAAATAAGAGCACTGACGGCAGCTCCCTGGGAGTCAGAGTGGAACATTTGCTGTCACTGATTATTCACAGTGTAACATTTCTCCTGAGTCAAGACCAGCAGAACTGAAGTGTTTTTGTCTTAAATTGGGTTTGACCTGTTTTTACTTCATTGTGTGGATCACGTCGATCCGATCTGATTTCAGTCATAATCACATCGTCTGGGTAATTTAATGATCTGAGTCTACAGCTGAAAAACTGGGACGGCTTCGCCTCTAAAGTCAAACAGTTTCCCCTCCACAAGATGGAGAATAATCTGGCATTAAGGTGGACGTCAGACATCAGTTATCGGACGTCTTTTTATCGATGAGGAGTTGAGGAAAACCAGACGGAGGCTCGCTTCATTTTACAGCACGTGGGCCCGGAGGAAGTCCATGTGTAGGAAGAACCTGAGAAGACGTCTGCCCTCGAGCCACAGAGCTGGTATCCATCAAACCCAGTTACATAATCCAGGAAAGACTCGTCTGAGTCCAGTCGTCCTTGAATCCAGAGGGGACGCCAGAGTCCTCGTCACGCCTGGGCCGGTTTCTTCCTCTGCGGTGTTTGTTTTTTGTGTTTTGTTTTCTGGTGTAAGGATTCCTCCGACAGTCCTTGAGTAATGTCTGGGTCGGCCTTGGCGAGCAGCGAGCGTGACCCCGATCATTAGGGACGACCTCGGTGCATTTAAAACACCTGTTCGTCACTAAACACTCCTCCAACACACACTTACTGTGGAGAGAGACGGGCTGAGGAGCTTCACCAATCCAGGTCTCAAAAAACAGGTGCTCCTCGGATCCGAGGACATGTCAGGAAACCACAGCAGGAGACAGGATGACCTGTGCTTTGCTTCGCGGTCAATAAGTTGGAACCGAAAAAAAATGCCCAGGCAAAAATTAAAAGCCTTCAATAAACAGGCTGATGCTCTCCAAGTGGCAGGTGAAGCTGGTGTCGGCTGCAGGTGATCAGACCAGCACCAGGTGCAGCCAAGAGGGTGAGTGCGGACATGATGAGGTCAAGGAATCAATATCAATATATAAACGTTAACCGATTCATCACAGATAATCAATAACGTCAGATATTCACAAGCAACCGTCTAACGTTTCACATTGCGGGTTAGGTCAGTGTGGTCCAGGATTCCCAGAACAACCTGCTGGTTTCAAAGAATAAAAAACACGACTCACTGGTCGTCTTTAAAGGTTCAACACGGGCCGATCTGCAGGATTTATGCATGTTTGTGTTCAAATAAATCACGTTTCCTTCAGTAAACTCCAGGTCCGAACTGCCTTCTTTTGACTCACGTCCTAAACGATTTAGAGCCTCTTGTACTGAACTTGTGGTTTTCTGCTGCTTTATACTCGTCCGTCACCACATCTCAGAGGGAATATTGTACGTTTTACTGCTCAAATCTGAGGCAGAGTTTAAGTTTGAGATACACAGAGGTTGAAATAGCTCCAGCAGTTACTACATTTAAATGTTGCTTATACATGAATGCATTCGTAGTATTACAACATGTGAGGATATGATTCAGACAGGAGACGGTAACGTTACGCCTTAATAACGTTGTTGCTGTAGTTGTTTTTGGCAGAACGGACTCGCTCTTCTCAGCAGAGCTGGAGAGACCCTGACTTTTAGAGTTAGGGTTCAAACTTCAAAAACCCTGGATCCCACATTTCCCAGAATGCAGAGGGTGGGAAGCGGCTCCCCAGCAGAGTGGGGAAGAGTTGGAGGGGGGTTATGGGGAGAGAGACATGAGTTAGAGATACCGTGTGAGGTGAGAGGGACAGGTGCACACAGGTGTTCTCCACAAATGGTCTCAGAGTCCTGACTGAGTCAGACCTGAACTGGCAGACAGGAAACACACGTTGATATGATTCCGTTTGGCTTCCACGTCCCGAGGACGTCATTAGAAACCCACTTAGAAAGCAGAAGAAAAAGAGGCTGCAGAACTTCGTTCAGAATCTTCCCGTTTTTAACTTTCCTTCGGTATCGCAGTGATCCGGTGACAGTTGTCTGAACGTCCACGGCTACGCTGAGAACAGGAGCTGATCACCGCTGATTCAGCAGCTTCTAACGGGACGGCTTGATACAGGCTGAAAAGGCCCTTTGTTAATTACACTTCCTGTTCCAGTTGTCTCAGTTTCTCGTTGAGCGTTGTTTTAATTTTTCTGTTACTTCTTGAGGGTTTTGCAGCTTCCACAGCTTTTTGGTTGATGTTTTAATTTACTAAAAGCTCCTGTGGTTTTGCTAAATGTGAAAGATTCTTGACTTTAGCGCCCCCACAAGGCACCGCATCATGACATCCTCCACATGGTCTAACACGTCCACATTAAAACGACATCATTTCCCTTCAGAATAATTGCAAATATTTCTGTTAGTTACATTTATTTAATCGGATAACGCTTGTTTGTACAGTGGGTTTCAGTCATATCAGATGTGTTGTTGCTCGTCTGTGTGTTTCACCATCTGCTCTCATGGAGATTTTCCTCTGAGTTTCAAACAAAGGCCTGAACCTGAACCAAAAGACATCACTTAATCAGCCCTGGCCCCCGGATCTCCCGCCAGGGGCCGTCCAAACCGGCCCCGCCGGGTCCAGGAACCTGATTACTCAAACAGACGGGAACCGGGGCCAAAAGAAAACCTGATTGTTTGAGCAGAGAGCGAGGCTCGGCGTGGCTGTCAGCGGGTGGAAATTCCCAGAAGGACGATCTTAATCGAAGGTCTTGGATGTGCCTGGAGGAGGAGGAGCGCTTGGTGTGGAGGGTTCGCTCGTTTCCAACACATCTGCCTGCGTGTGCCTGTAATTACAAGGCTTTTAGAGGAGCTAGGTGGAGTGTTGTTGTTGCTCTGACAGGACACCTCCAGACTCCGTGGCTCGTAAACCGGCAGATCTGACGACATGAGCACAGTAAACATCTCAGCTGGAGGGTATAGCCTCTGACTTGCAGCCAACCGGGCTGAACGGCACACGGAGCTCTTTATAGGTCGAACAATTAGGTCGGAAAGCTCTTTAAAAACATAATTGGCCGTCCCGATGGCCCCCAGGCCCCTCGTGAGCTCGCTGTAGCGGCGTTTTAATAGCCAGTTAAAGCGCCGCAGCAGGCCCAGCTCTGCTCTGAGGGGTCCTCATTTCTCAGAGGAAAATCCCTGCGAGCACGGCGGTTACATAACAGTCGGCAGCCGAGGAGGAGACGTGACGGCTGACGGACGACACGTCCCTAGAGCGAAGCCACTCAGCTCCCCTTCACAGCTCTGACTGTCCAGGCGAGGCCCCGCGCTCCTCTCAGTCCACATTCAAAGCAGGGGCGTCGTCCGCGCTGAGTCCGCTTGGGAAGACGAAGCCGGCGCTTCCAATAGCCTCCTATCTGACAGTGTAACGGTCCCACCGAGCGCTTCCATTATTTCACCTACCTTTACTGAGGAAGGATCTTCGGGGAGGTACTTTTACTCTGTGGTATTCGTACTTTTACTGAATTCTGTGATGCAGGCTGCTGGTAAATCAAGAGTAGACTGTACAACTCCCGTCCCTGCTTTTTGTTGGCCGCAGCGGTTCGCCGGACGTGCGCTCCTCTCACAGTCTCACAGTCTTTCATTCTGGACTCGAGGTGTCTTCATAAACCTCTGCGCTGCTGAGGAGAGACTCCTCGTGTCTTCTCTGTCTGCTCAGCTGGACTCACCTGTGACGAGCTGCGGGGAAACTAAAAGTCAGCAGCTTCAGACTGTGACGCTCATTTGTGGTTTCGTCTCGCTCGCAGCAGGTAATGACGCCGACGTCCTGTGACGCTGTAAAGACGACAAACTGCAGTCACCACAGCGCCGACGCCAGCAGCTTCCAGGACTCGTGGAGCGTGTCATCAGTCCACGTGCCAATGAGTTTCTCAGAAGGTGCTGAGGTTTCGGACAGGTGGAGGAGGAGGTTGTAGTTTGCAGACGGAGACTCTAATCGCTGACACTCGGGACGCACTTTAGGAAATCGGTTTCAGTTTCATTTCTGTGCACACGAGTTCAATGACCCGGATTACTGCTCGGCTTCAGTCCAGTCTCCACTAAATCTGCCAGGATGATCGGCAGCTTCCAGCTGTGCTGTTTGGAAAACTCATTGTTTGTGATCGTACACAACCACCTCTGTGATGGTTTAGTTCAGATGTTCCACCAGAGAAAATACTTTCTATCAACTGAAGAAAAAGAAGGAGAAAGAGCCGAACCGACTGAAAGAACGAGAAGAACTGGTAAGAAAACACTGATTTAAAACCATGCTCTGCCATTTAACACACGCCTCACTGATAAAAACGATCACAAGTGAAAAACGGGGAACTCTCAGCCGCCCACGTGGCGCCGTGTGACAACCGAGGATCGACCCCCTGGTGAGGAGTTTCACCTGGAGGTGAGCTGTTCCTGCAGGAAAACCCTCGAAATGAAGACACTTTAGGCCCCGTCCGCTCAGCCTCTGTCAGTAAAACCTGGATGGATGTTCCCCCAACGGCCTTCATCGCCCCTTTTTTCTGTTTTCTGCCTGAGCGAGTGACTGGCAGGGTGAGTCCGCTAAAGAGGTTAACAACGCAGAGAGCGGAGGAAAATGATCCCCTCTTCACTTTACGCCGTCATCGCCTCTCAGCCTGGAAAACAGGTTTTGGAAATGTGTCGGACCCCACGGACGCGCTTTTCATTTTTACTTCGCCCAGTGAAGCTGCCCACATTCCAGCTGAAGCGGCGTTAACACATTTCTTCCACCGTGTGTAGTCACACGTGCAGAGCTGACCTCTTCGCTCGATGCTGTTTTTCACCTTCACAAAACAAAAACCTCATTGTCCCAAACGTTTTAATCATTTTTAGATTCATCGCTCCACCAATCAGAGAAAAAAGCAGTCGCTTCGCCAATAAAAACACTTTATTGATTAGAACAGATTTATTTTAAGAAAGGGCTCCACCCATAAAATTACTCCACACAGGTCAGAGACGTAGCTGTGGAGAAGATTAGATCAGAGTTGGCTTATAGAAATAATATCCCAGACTTTGAACAGCATTAAATCCGTCCTCCAGAACAGCCCGGGCAAGGGGGGATTCATCGGCTGACTGTCGAAAGCGCCGAGTCAGAGCCCAGACCGCGGTCCAGCTGAGAATCTGGGACCTGAGGCTCGCCGTACACCGACACAGCCCTTCTGAGCCGGAGGAGCCGGAGCGGCTCGGCCTCGAAGAAAGGGCAAAAATCCCCGTGGCCAGATGTGCGCACCCAAAAGACCCACAGCTGCAAATGCAGAAAAGGGTGACTGATGAAGTATTAGTAGGCATGTTGTGTAAATCAAATGGTACAACCCCCCCACGAAAACAAATCTGTTTCAATTCCAGGTCGAAATGCAACAAAACAGAAGAATACGGGGGGGGGGCTTCCTGTATGCCCTGTCAGGGTGTCGATGAAAGACGAGCTCCATCACTACATAACAAGGCGTCCTGCTGTTTCCTGCATTTACACACATTGATCTCACGTCAGCAGATGATTCACTACTAAGAAATGAATTGTTTTCCGTGATAATCATAGAATAATGGTAAAAACCCAAAACATAAACTACAATCAGTTTCATTCACGAATCATTTGGATTTGCCTTCTTCTGAGGAAAAATACAGTTTCGGCCATTTGTGTCTTTTACCCAGCAACCGAGCCACGGAGGTGCCGGACTTTTTCAGTCCCGAGCACTGCCACCGATCCACCAATCGCAGGGGAGGGCGGCCTGAGAGACGCAAACCAGGGCACCATCCAAATCTGCTGGATGAGGCCACAGAGGAAGCATTTCACACGATTTTCACCTCCCATCAGTGGAAAAATCAAAATGTGCTCCTCCTGGAAACCTCCTGCTGAGGCTGGATCCAGGCGGGGTTTCTTTAGCCTCGGGTCGGAGGTTATGTAAAGTGGAGTGGTGAGCTGAACTCATGAGGGGGGCAGATTTCAGAGGGATGGGTCCACATGTTTCGGACCCCACGCTGTTTGATTTCTGGGATTTATGCAGCTGGGGATCCTCTCTGATCGCTGGCAGGGGTGATGGGTGCTCAGATCTGGACTGAGGAGAGACCTGTGAGGAAGCTGGGATCCAACACCGGCGCTGGATCATCTCGACGTCGGTTCGGCGGCAGGAAAATAAAACTTTTAGTGGTTGAGCTGGAGATAAAACCACAATCGGTGAAACGACTCTGCCCAGATCCTGACTCAGAAGAACTGGGTTCTTGTTATGCTTCTTTATTTTCATGGACAGCTCGTCCCTCCGTCACTCTCTTCTCCACGTGTTTCCAATCTGCCGCTCTCATCGCCGTCATTAGAGAGAAAATTAGATTACAGCTCAGAGCTCTCCGCAGCCGGCGAGGCCTTCCACGGGCAGAGCCTCCGTCCAAACCGCCACCGCGCCGCGGTCGGCCTGCAAAACGGGGCTCCCGATCGGCCCCGGCAGGTCTGAGCCGCAGAGCTGATTGGCTGAGAGTTCAGAGACGGGTCAGGACACACAGGAACACGTATGGAGATTCCACCATACCAACAAACGCACACATCGGTCGTCCGTGGAACCAGTAAACAGGCAGCGGATCGGAATGGATCGGATGTTTCTGTCGGAAAGTCTGACGTTTAGCGGCTGACGAGACCAAACCAGAGCAAGAAGAGACGTTGTGACACCTTTAGCCCCCAGCTGCCGCTCGGTGGTTGTTTCGTCGGCTGTAAACGCTGTGTGTCCTCCTGAAAAGCTTCAAACAGCTGCGGAGACGGTGGACAGGATCTCCGCTGTCATCACCCCTGTCATCGCCGTCCGCTCTTTCACTCGTCTTTCTTTTTCCTGTGTAACCAAGTGCAGATGTGCAGCCATTTTTAGAGTTTTCACTGCAAACAGGATGAAGAGATGAGGTCTGGCTGTTTGTGGAGAGTTTGAAGCGACAGGATCAGTCTGGTAAATGAGGTTTATGTCACAGTTTGTGCTGCGGGAGAGTTTCAGGCTTCTGGTCTCCAAGGTCCTAATGAGTCTAAGGTTCTACGTCCCCCGGCGCTCACCTGCTGGCTGTTGAAAAGCAAACTGAAAAGCAAACTGATGCATTTTAATTGTTGCGCGTGTTGAAGCTGTGTTTAAGTAACCGTCAGTGTATTCGTGTTCACGTGTTGAATGTTCCACAGTGACGCCCTGACATAAAGTTCAGTTCAAATGTCTACAAGTCTTTGGTCCATAGAGATAATCTGTCAGACTTAGATCAGTTATAGCAGCTTTAAATATTTTCGAACAGAAACGAAAATATTAATGTTATTTTCAAAAACCTGTACCTCAGGTAATGTGGCCCGGGTTTGATGAAAAAAAAAACGTGAGAGAGACCCGGGAAAAAACTTCTCCTTTAAAGGCTCCTTTTTTCCATTTGTGCCTCAGGTTTGAAGCCACAACAGAATACCACCGGAGTGGACAGGTGGACCCGCTGCCGTCCCAGTGCATCCTGGGACGGAAAGGAAGTGGCTAAATAAACCAGAAAACAGTCAGAGAATCGGAGCAGGGTCGTATGAACCAGAGAAACCTGCTGTTTGATGATGAACAGACAGAAACATGTTTTGTCCTGTGGGATTTAATTCTCTCTCAGATGTTTGCTGAGCTTCCACTGAACCACAGACTAGATCTGAAGATGAACGAGACTCCGAGAAACCACCGAACTGGAGGGACTATCTGGCTCTGAGCTCCCGTCTGAACGCTGTGGACGTTTTCCTCCTGGTTTCTCATGTGTGTCTGGTTTCCGTGTGGTGGATCTGCTTCACGAAAACTGCCTCAGGACCGGATCTGACTTGACCCCACACACACACACACCAACACCAGGATCCAGCAGCGGAGGAAAACCCCGTACAGGACCGGTGAAGTCACCAAACCGCACACGTTAGCTCCACATCTGCTTCCAGTCAGAGGAGGTCTGATCAGATCCTTCACATTGTTTCTACAGAGGAGGTTTAATCTGCTCCAGACTCCACACACTGTCCCACCCGCCCCGCCTGCACTCCCCCGCGGAGGAAACCAACCACCCTGCAGCAGCAGAGGGGTCACATCAGGAAGGATTGTGTCACGGGGCCAATGTCCAATGCGTCTTTTTACGCGTTAAAGGAGGAATCCTGAGAGTTTTTCTGACCCTGACATAAATAATAATGATGGCTGTTGGTTATATGGATGGTTATGAACTGGTTTCTGTGCTTTCCATAAAAAAGATGTGGCGTTTCCTTTACACAGACCCGCTCCATGTGTTCACGTTGTGTTTCCGTCTTTCGGAGCTCTGAGCTCTACCGTGTCTTATATTTGATGGACTTTTTTCAGTTCTCGTGTCCTTTTAGGGGAAAAAAACCACAGTAAATGTTAAGATTTAAAAGTTTGACCTTTAACCCCTTCGCCTGACTCGCTTCAGCCCTGAGTAGTGTCTGCAGGTCAAGCTCCCAGGCTGCATCAGCCCCGGACAGGTCTGTGTGTTGTCTGAGAGACGAACCCCAGGGGAAAAACAATCCAAAAAAAATCGATCACTGCTGCGTCTTAAAGCAAAAGTGCGTTATTTAGGTAAATCTCGTTAGCTTAGCTTAGCGCACTTACTGGACGCAGAGAGAAATAGCTAGCCAAAGGAAACAAAGTCCTCCTACCAGCTCCTCTGAAGCTGACTGACCAACATCTGGTTTGTTTCATCTGCACAAACAGCCAGTGAGGAGGCGTGTCCCCACGAAAAATCCAGATTTCAAGCCTTTTTGTTTCTGTACGTTATTTACCGCAAACTGGTGAAGCCCATGCACATCTGGGCCCCTGGAGCCGGTCGTCATTCACCGCCTCCTCACCTAGACTCACCTGACCTCCAGCTGGTCAGGTGACAGAGCAGGTGTTGTTTGTTGTTTCCGTTGCTCTGGAGTGAATCATGGCTTCACCTCTTGCGTCTTTATGGGACCATTCGTGGCTTCACATGAAGAGTCCTGACTCTCGTGGCCCAGTGTGATTCACTTACATACTCTGATAACTTTGAGCTCTGATATTTTCTTCAGTAATGTATGAAATGTGTGTGTGTGTGTGTGTGTGTGCGTGTGCAAGAGCTTCAGTTTTTCATTTCAGACCACGGAGGCTGATTCAAACCAAATCAAAATGTGTAACAGGTATAGATCAAAAATCCACCTGGTTTTAGTCCCATTTAGTCATTTTGTGTCTCTTTGAGGTGGTTTGACTGAAGAGAGAAAATGAAAGAAATGTTGTAAATCCAAGGCTCTGGCCCAGGGGCCCCCTGATCCCTCGGGCCCCCGGGTCTGTTTCCAGTTGGCCGTTGCAGAGGGACGTTTTGTCTTCGCACTGTTATGTGTCACCTCTGAGCTGCAGGGACGGGTTTAATGTGGACTGAAACTCCTGCGCTCTGACCTTCAGCTTTAAAGTGACGTGTTTCATTTCCAACAGCAGAGCGACGTGTGTGTGTGTGTGTGTGTGTGTGTGTGAGTCCTGCTGGCAGGAAGCCAAGGGTCACATTTAAGGGTCATTCACTACAAACCCCACAGACTCTCAATTATTTCGGAAACCTGCTGCAGTGTTTCTGACGTTGTTCTTTCTGTGCAGGCAGCTGCTGGGTCACTTTATTTCAGTACTCGCAGAGATGCAGACATCCATGAGCCACAGCTGTTTAGAGACTCGACACATCTGGGATCCTGTTTTCTTCTGAAACGAATCTGCGGAACTTCGTCGGCCTTTACCTGACACCAGAAAATAAAACCGGCATGTTACTGACTGTAGAGGGCAGCAGTGCGCCTGGTAGCGCAGAGCCTGCCGGATATCTATGGTTCGGAAGAAGAAGGGGCAAGAAGTCAATGTGGGGTGAAAACAGGTGAAGCAAAGGATTGATGTCTGAAACATTTGTTCCTTCCACCTGGATGTGTTTGCTGACTCACCTGTGGAGGAATCATCGACCTCTGACCTCCAGAACAACGGGTACAAACCAGACTCAAAACCCGCCGTCTGTTAAAGTAAAGACCTAAAACCAGCACAGGTCGTGTTCAAGGTAAAAAACAGAAGATTTCTGAACATTTCTGACCAAATGCTTCCCGATGCTCTACAGAGGCTTCCATACTGGAAAGCAGCTCAGGGTCAGAATCCTTCAGAACTCCTGATTGGTTTTTTTGGCCCAGACTGAGACCTCTCAGATATTAAAACCCCAACCCTTCAGCAGTTATCAGGTTTTCAGCGGCGGAAGTCCTTTGGGGTTGCTCTGCGTTGAGCTAAATGCTAGCTCCAGTCCACCCAACGCCCACAGGTGCAGGATTCGCAGCGGTGAAGTGTGGACAGCTCCGGGACGGACTCAGTCAATGTGGACATCACGCTTCCTGTCCCGGTGGAGCTCGGATGTTTAGTCGGATCGGTCGGTGAAAATCAAACTCACATTCAGGAGCAGAAGGAGTCAAACAATCAATAAAGACACGAAATCAAGGTAGAAGCAGGAGGGTCTACTGGAAATACAGACGTAATGGGACTTTATTTTGAAAGAATTTGTCGAGACTTAACGGTATTTATTAATCATGTGACATCAGTCGGATCAGCGTCATCGGGGGCAGACTGTTGATACTGATCAAAAACAATATTCAGGCTGAATGAAGGTCAGCTCCTTCGTGTCTGTTGATTATTATCGCCCTAAAATCAGTTTCTAGCCGCGTCACTGCCAACAGCTGGACTGATGTGGAGCGGCGGACTGAACCGAACTCTGGGAGACACCGGGCTCCGAGCGGATCAGACCCGAGGTGTGGGGAAGCAGAGGAGGGAAGTCTGCAAGGCCCCGATGAAGACCGCGATCCGAAACCGGTCGGTCTGATCATTGACCTCAGCGTGGAGAAAGTCTGGCAGGCCGTGAGCGGCGTCCTCCGGCTTCGCCGCAGCTGTTGGTGCAGGAGTTGTGCGACTTGTTCAGACCGAAGCGCCAGCTGTGGGTTCGTGTCATCAGCTGGGCTGCGCTGCGTACTGATGCTGGATCAGCTGCAGCTGCTCTGGCGTCTCCGGTTCTGAGGATCTACAACAAACAGACGCTTAGAGCCAAGGAGTGAGTCAGTGGGAAACCCTTCGAGTCTTCGGCGGGAGGTCCGACTCCCCCTCGCTGACGGTGAGTCACGGTGGGAGTCAGCTGGTCCTCGATCAGGGAATCTCCTCCATGAAACATCCTCCAGCGCAGAACCAGACCCGACAGACAGGAAGCGCCGACATCTGAGTGAAACATTTGATCTCAAACGTCGTAAAATTCGAAATTTTGTCTCCGAGGTTTTTCCGGTCTGAGCAACACGACGTCCTCCATCGTTACTCCGTGAAAACGGCAGCTTTTTTTTAAGCTGCTGATCCCGTCAGCCTTTTGGGAAAAAGGAGCCGTTGCGGATTTATCTGAAAAACCAAACTCCACCTTTAAATGTCCTTTAACGATAAGATTTGATTGGCACAAAGAAATGACAGCAAATGGAGACTTCGTGTTGGGAGCATTTAAAGATAAATGTTTGTTGGTCCTTCTTCAAAATGTTAGTGGTAAACATGGTGTGTGAAGCCTCATGCAAGCACAGACGTGTGGCAATAACGAAGACTCTCAGTTGTCTCTGCAGTGGACAGAGTGTTTGTGTCATTTAGATAAAAGAGTTAAAACTATAAAAGAAAGAAATATCCTGCTTCCTCCCAGCTCACAGGTCAGAGGTCAGAGGTCTGGAGCCTCCAGCTGCAGTCGGAAATTTCCAGAAAACGTAAGTCAGGACACTAAAATGTTCTGTAACGATGTGTTCAGACACGACGGGAAGAAAAGGTTTGGTTTGTGTTTAACAGGAACTGAAGGTGAGTTTCCTCCTTCCTTCCACCTCTCCTTTCATCCTTTCCTTCTCTCCTTCTCATCGCTTCATTGACTTCCTTCATTCCATCCATCTTTTCCTTTCCCCCCTCTTCTGGACTCTTCTATCTTTTCTGGTTCTATGCTCGCAGCTCTTGGATGCTGCCGAGCCGTTGTCGTGGCAACCCTCTGTTTTTTCTGGTGCTTTTTTTACGGGGCGTGTGATTTGTGGCAGGGGACTCTCTCTCTGGTGTTTCCCGAGTCACGTCGAAGAGCGCCGCGAGGATTTTCGCCTCGCTGCCAGGACTGTGGTTTTAGCCGGATGACCTCCGCTCTGCGTCTCTAAAAGACGAATGTTTGTTTTGTTGATTTAATGTCCTCTGTTGTGGTTTTTACGTCGGCGTCAGGCAAATAGAAACAGGTGGAACGAGCAGCTGCCGCTTTCCAGAATCCACTCTTTGCTCTTTGCTCCGTGAGGAGTCAAGAGTTGAGCTTTCCTTCTTTCAGCTTGTGGGAAGGTGCTTGGTGTGGGAGCGTTCAGAGCCCAGCATGAGTCAGTCCGTCCACTCAGTTAGGAAAGAGAAAAGACGCGCAGCCAAAGAAAAAGATAGAAAACCCTGTTGTTGTTGCCTTCATACTTACAACTGGCATCGTGGTGTTGTACTGCTGCTACGGCAACTGAGAAGAGCCGAACTCTTACATAACTCTTACTCTAGATTTTGTCTGGCTAATTCAGACGATGAACAAAACCCCGGTTTCCAGCGTCCACAGAAAAGATGCGCTCAGTTCCCAACACCGAGGGATTTCCCAGCGGACGCGGCTCAGAAGGCCGGGGGCTTAAAAACCTGTCGCCGAAGAAGCTCGCCAGCAGGATCAGCGCCGCTGATGAACGCGCTTCTGCGGCTTCTCCCGTTCCTGCTGCGCTGAGGTTGTCTGGGGCGTAAATCAGCAGAATGGAGTGGTAGAAACTCCGACATCGGCTGAAGTTGAACCTGCTGATGCGACCAGGAGAAGCCCAGAGCATTCACCTAGCGAACCACAGCGGGCGCTCACTGCCGGGTTACCGGCCCTGGCACCAGCGCCTGAGACAGCCAGGTCTTTTCTAAACCACCGTCAATGTTTAAGGGCCCCCCCCCCTTTTTTTAGTGTTTGAAGTAATCTCAGATCTTCATTTGACCTCTTTAAAGGCCGCTGATCCTTCAGCTCGGGGTCAACGAAGGCTCGAGTCCCCCGTCCTGCTAAAATCAGTGTCTTTCACCTCTGACTTCTGAAGGAGTGAAAGTAATTAACAGCAGTGACCCTGGATCAGCTGCAGCAGCTCTGATTAAACTGCTGGAGCAAACCAGCAGCTGCCTCCTTTTCCACAGAAATCCGTTTTTTTCCTCCACATGTTGGATCCTGCCTCGTCTTTAACCCTGGAAGTAGTTTTTATAACTGAAGTCCGATCAAGGGAAACTGAGAGAAATCATCTGTCGTGGAAAATTTATGGACTATTATTGATCTTTCAGCCTTGACTCTAGCTGCCGCCCGGAGTTGAAGTAGAACTCCCATTTGTTGTGCTGATGATTTACAATTTTCTGATCTTTTTAGCAGAAGATGCAGCTGATTGCACACGCAGGCATCAGGACTCAGTCACACGTCTAAGTGACGTGATATCCAAGGAAGCGTCAGCTGAGAGCGGCGGCTTCACTCAGGCTCCGAGTCCACGCAGTGAAAACACCAGGGACTGATTATGAAAAGTGAACATGTGGTCGCTGAAGAGCCTCGTCACCAGCTCTCGTTTCTGTTCCCTTTGACCAACAGACCGGACGGAAAGTTAAGATTGATCGTGGATGTTTCAGCTTTTACGCCTCGGTCTTATCAAAACTGGCTGAAAGGGTTGACCTTCATTTAGAAGTGAGTGCATTAGATAGACGTCAAAAAGAAGCTCTGAGGAGAGCGTGACGGCCTCTCCTTTGACGGTTCCTGCTGGACGAGGACTGAAGCGTCTCGCTGCCAGGGAGTGTGGAGCCTGGGCGTCCTCCAGTGGCTCAGCCAGGGCAGTCACATTTATGGTTTCAAACGCCCGGTGAACAATTCCGTTTGATTTATTTACTCTTCAGGAATCAGCCGCTGGAAAACCAAGGGCGGATCACCATCACGTAGTCAAACTGGTGCAGGTCCGACCATTAAAAGAACCAGTTAAACCATTAAAATTCTAATTGAGGGCATTTAAAACCCTGTTTTCACCATCAATTATCACTGGAGACCATTAAAAGGCCAGTTCAGACCAACAGTGACCTGAAAAACACCAGTTCAGACCAAACACAAGTTGTGCGTTGCAGACACAGTAACGACACTCTTTATCTAAAGTCACACAGCTGAGATCGACCCGGCTTTTGTCACGAGCGTCTATCGGTCTGAATAATGAACTATTATCACTGAACATCAGGCTCAGAGAAGCGTGTTACAAAGAACCTGAGCCGTGTTCGGTTTTTAAAGTCAGACGCATAAAACCATAGAGTAAAATATCAACGGATTTTCAGTCACAAAGCTGCTCACGGCATCAGAGTGAGAGTCCGGATCTGAAACTTCTCACTTTCATATCGCACCAGAAGCCTTTTGATCACTTACTAATGAAATATAAATATAGCAGTACAACAATGTAGAAATATCCCTTTACAAATAAGTCTCGATATCATAATCTTACTCCGGTAAAAATAAAAAACACGTTTTACCAGCAAGAAAAATAAAATCTTTTCAGCATTTTGTACATGATCATCATTCTTATATGATCAGATAGTTATTATTGATGCACTTAGTAGTACACAGTTATACAGCAACAGACCATCAGGTTTTATAGGATCATCATTTGTTTTGGACCAAACATTTAATCTGTTATTTTTAACTATAGCTGCTGAAAAAAAGGTGGATGGATCCTCAGATTAAAAAATGAACAACAACAAACACCAACAAATAACAAATACCTAAAAAAAAAGAAAAAGAAAATAACAAAAGTGCAATAAACAACGAATGACAAAAGGAAAAACTGCTCTGAAATATGAAAAACAGAGAACACGTTTCTTCATAACATAAATAATAGATGTCACGCTTGTGACTCAGCTCCGTGAAATACGACGCCGTGACTTTTCTTCTTCGCCTCTGCTGCAGTCAGATGCGTGTGATGTAAAATCCCCCTTAACGCCGCCATCTTGTGTCTGTGTGGCGTTACTGCCTTTTTCAACCCACAGCTGTAGAGGCCACATCTGGGCCTCACCGATCAGTTTACTGAACTGATTATTACCTCAACGATACCCCCCGACTTCTGTAGGTGTCAGGCTTAGAAAGGGACAGCGTGCACTGTGAAACACTGTCAGTCAGTTCAACTTAAAAACCCACGTTTCTCTCTGCGTTTACTGAACTAAAGTGGCAGTATTGTCGATTCAGAGTCAACAAGCGGTAGTGTGCGGGCGTAGGGAGTGGATTCAGTTCACACCATGACTTCGTTTGACTTGTATTCAAGACAAACGGCAAGTTTCCGTCATATGTTTCCTCAGAATTCAAGAAGAGTCTCTGGAGAGTTTTAACTCACAAACGATGCATGATGGGAGGTCTGTTAATGTGTCGCTGTGATGCTGAAGAGAAAGCGTAAAAACACGAAGATTCTGAATGAAGTTCTGCAGCCAGATCCTTCGCTACCTCTTGAAAATAAAAAGTAAGCCGTGCAGGCGTCGGAGCTGCTGTTCCTCACCGGGGTTTTCCGCAGACCGAGGAGACACACTGCACAGACCGGGAGACGGTGTCTCCGAAGGACGTCGTTCTGGCTGTGAGGAGGATGAAAACCTGAAAGCCCTGGAAACGTAAGAGCAGGAGGATGAAGGTTAGTCTCTTTATTTATCCTTCTGTCCTCTCATGGGTCGGACCCTTTGTGACACAGAAGAGTTAGAGGGAATTATTGTCCCAGTCCAGGCTTTTTCCAACACGACTGCAAGATCGGGCGCAAGCAATTAGAGGAGACCCAAAACTGTGATAGAAAGCAAATGAAAAAGTTTGGTAAATCCCACCGACATCTGTGACAGCAAAATTCTGCAATCAGTTTTCCCTGGAATTGCCACAGTCAGGGAAGCTTTTGTTTCCCGGCGGAGCTTGAGTGAACTCTAACTTCAACTTTAACCTTAACGGTCAGAAAGCTGAGCACAGAGGCCGGGTCACCTGGAGCCCACTCCAACAGCTGCCACGACAAACAAACAAGAAGCCAGATTATAGAAAATGAAGGATCACTATACTGCAGCAGGGCAGAGCGGAAACCTAGGAGCGTCCACTCCTTGAGACGTCATACCCCATCCCACAGCGACACCGAGTGGAGTCCGGCACCAAGGGAGGATGTGGTCCATCGGCGGCAGCAGCAGCAGCTGGTTGCCGTACCCGCCGGTCCACATGAAGGGGGCCAACACGAGCCGCGGTCCGGATCGACGTGGTTCGTGTGAGCCGGGATCTGCAGCTCAGCGTCGTCCTGTCTGCTGGAGTTTTCTACCCCAGAGAGGACGGTGACGGTGAAGGCCAGCAGGCTGACGTAGATGCACAGCAGGGCGATCTCCGAGTTCTTGTTCCGATGACAAATTTCAGGAATAAAGTCGTAATGTTTTGATAAGAACGAAATTGTACACACCTTGAGAATAAAGCGTAGTGAAATGTTTGGAAAATAAAGTTGTGATATTTCGAGAGTAACGTAAAACACGTACGAGAAAAGGTGAAAATATTATGAGTTTTTAATCTCGAAGCGGCAACTTTTTTTATCCTAAATGTAATTTTCACGAAAAATGACAACTTTTTCCTTGAAAAATTGATTTTTTAAGAGAACAAAAAAAGGGTGGCTACTTTTTCCAAAATATATGGACACTGTGATGTTTTTACGACCTTTTTCTAAAACTTTATCAATTAGTTTTCAAAATCTTGTGGTTCTGAGTGATGGAAGGAGAATTCCAATCATTTCCTCAAAACGCTACTTTAACTACAAAATGAAGGCGTCGCCTTGGACGGCCAGTTGTCGCCACTCTCTGACTCTTTGTTGGCCAAATGATGAATTTCTCAATCAAGAAAATAATCCGCAGACTAATCAGTGATGAAAGCGTCCGTCAGCTGCAGCCCGAAAAATGCTCTCACCTGTCTCTAGTATGGTAGACGATCGTTAGGGCCAAACCCAGAAGAGACAAAGAAAGTCCGAGGATGGAAATCACGCCCAGGGCTTCTGCGTACTCGCATTTCTCACCGAATGACTGAACCAGACACAGATGTCCATCAGCGTCTCTCTCGCCGGAGTTCTCGATTCCATTAAGTTGGGGTTTGTCACGTCTGAGTTTAGTTCGAGGGAACGCGTGGTTGCAGAGTTGTGACGCTCACCCGGAGAGCGGCGCAGGTGGCGGTGTGGTCACGGGAACATCTCAGGAGCCGGTCCGAAGCGTTTCCCTCGCTCCAGTCCTCCACACTGCGGTTCCAGAAAACACAGGCGAAACAGCAGCAGAGACAAGGTCTCCGAGGCTCCAACTTTATCGACACATTTGGATTTACATTGTGAAGGACAAAACAAAACCAAACCAAAAAAAGAGCAAACAACCAAATAGGTCAAGAGCTCCTCAATGAAATCACGAAACCAAGTTCGTCATGAACCGCTTGACTCCACCGTGCGAAGCCGTGACACGTCCGGGGGTGCGATTCTATCTCCAATCAAAGTCTGATGTGTCTTTATTTCATCGCACCTTTTCACCTGTAGACGTTGCTCTGCCTCTGTGTCTGTTGATACCGTTTTATTCATCAGGTCTAGTTATAAGTCAATTACGACGCCCTTTGAATACACGTAGTTCCAAGTCACCTCAACACGCCACCTCTGAAAGCTGATATGTTGATACACACCGATTGATTCGCTGGAGGTGAAAATCACAAATCACAGAACTCGATGATAACATGTCTCCAGTTTCTAAATCTGCAGCTTCCGTAAAGTTTTATGAATTAAAAAAATAGAATCTATCACCAAAAGCCACCGAGGGCTGTGAAACGGTCATGTGCTCGTTAAAGTCCTCAGTGGTTGGTGCTCAGTTATTCAAGTTTTCAAAACAATCTGGTGTTAAAGACTTAAAATGGGAGCCGTCTTCAGTTCCGGCCTGTTTTTCGTTTCTCCGAAGGAGGATACGTTTTACCCAGAAATAACATTCAAACGGAAAATTAAGAGAAAAAGGGCCAATAACTGTTCTTATTGGTATGGAGCCAGATTGAAAATGCTAATCTCAATGATGCATCTCCACACCTCCAAATGGCTTCAGCCTGTCTGCAGGATTGTCGCAGATCCGAGGGGGCAGACTGCTTTTCTCAGCGTCTGTACAGCACAGACATTCTCGTGCACCGGTAGCTCCTGAATCCAGGCCTTTCGAAAGACAGCGTCAGGTCTTTCACACAAGCAGGCTCTCTATTCCAACCGGGAACAGCTCGCAGATCACGTCATTCTAATCAGACCGACGGCAGCGACCGGGAGGCCGCGGGTGTTTCACGTGAACTCACCCCAAGAGCCTCGTCTCCTTTTGTCGGCGTGTGGGTGAATCTACGCCGACAACCCGGAGAATGCAGCCTTTTTATCCACATAATCAAAAAAAAAACGAGAAGACCTGAGGAATTCAGTTTTTCTTTAGGGGCTGGGAAAGTTTTCGTGGTCAAAAAGCTGTCGGATCATCAGAAAACTACACGGTCGCACCGCTCGCCCCCAGTTTTCCCCGGAACAGTGCGAATGACGCTCACGCTCCGGGGACACAGGTGTGATCTGCTGGTAAAAAGGGATGAAACTCAATGTTGAATTATGGCACAAACGTGAGGAAACCCGACCCGGAATCCCTGAATGAAGCAGGGAGTGTTGAGGCTTCATCCGCCGCCCTGTGAAACGCTTCTCATCTCTGAGAGGAGTTTAGCGGTCAGACCCTGACCTTTGACCTCTGGCCTCCCCGACCAAAAAAAGGAGGGGGAAAAAAAGCTTTTCTGTTTCCGAGGGTCAATATCACAAATAAACATGAGTCAGAGGGTCGCACCTTCTTCCAGCGCCGCCATCGGGCCACCGTGTCAAGAGAAAACCCCCTTTTGTTCCAGCTTCTCAGTTTTTCTTCACACGCGATAGGAAGCCGATCGTCTTTGTCGTGGACTCGTGCGTGCAGCCATCAGCTCGCCGATCAGCTCTGGCTCACGCTGATCGGTTGACTTTTTGCTTGTGTTCCCAGTGCTGCACACTGTTACTCTGCAACGTTCACGTTTGTCACTGAAGCTGACAGGGACGACAAAGGCTCCGATATTTCTGACTGCTCGGTCTGAAGACATTCTTCATTCATTTCGTAGACAAAACAATCAAGCACTTAATCAATAATGAAAACTGATTGTCTCGATTGTCAATCACCTCTTTTAAGAAATGGTTTTTCTGCTCAGCAGAGGATGGCTCTTCTCCGTTTTGGACAGTGTTTCAGGACACACCTCACACTGTTGTCTCCGCTGCTGGGGGCAGATGATTAGACTGTGATGAACTCTGCAGCCTGTGGGGGGCAGTAGCAGGACTTCCTGTCTCGTTGTGCACAGCATTTTAAAGAGCTGGTGTTTGTACAGAGCAGTGTGTGCTAATCATTGTCAGGCGACCAACAAACAGAGCTGACAATGATTGAACCCTCTGGACTCCTCTTAAAAGTGTGTGTGTGTGTGTGTGTGGGGGGGGTGGAGCTCTGGGGTTTTCGGGGGGTGAAGCTGGACCTGCAGACGGGTTTTCATTCAGTCTCCAGGCACCATGGCTCAGCTGGTGGAGTGTGTCCCCAACTTCTCTGAAGGTCGAGACAAAGAGGTCGGTGGTTCCAAATTCAAACGGATGATTTCTGCATGAAAAGCTGCACTTTGTTTAGGTTCATTTACACACGTTTGTACAGTAAAAGTTTTACTTTCAAACCCTCATTCATCATTTATAACCAGTATAAATAGTGTTTTAGAACAGACTACAGTGTAGCTGTAAGAAGATATAAGGACACGATTATTAATTTCCAGTATCTGCTCTACATATTTTATATTATTCCAGCTGTGTTTTACTATATTATCGTCCATTATCTGTTTATTTTCCACCATCAGGTTAAAGTCCTCGGACCGATCGGACTAAAAGGAAAAAGCCTGAACATCTGTAGTTCTTGTTTGCTGATGAAGACTGTGTGATAGGGTTAAAACCTTGAGTCGAGATTATTTTGTTAAACTTCAGTTTTCGAGCTCACGAGGGAATTTTAAAGCTCGAGCCCAACTCGACTGAAAACAGTTTCAGAGAAGAAAGCGGCACGTTTCTGTCGGTCTGAATACGTCAGTATGACACAAGCTGTCTTTCAACCGCTGAACTTTGACCTCCGACCTGTTTGTTCTGTCCCAGAGGAGAAACACTGCCCAACAGGGTTGTACAATAATTAAACGTACACATCCCATTTCCAGGTAAATCACCATCCAGGCTGCAGCTAAAGTTCAGAACCGTCTGTTTAGTTCGTTCTTTTTGTACTTTGCAAATCAAAAGCGTAATCTTTCCCTAAAATCAGGATTTTGAAACATTGCGGCCTGGATGAGATGCGGGGGTTCTGCAGAACGCTTACGGATTTAAACGCAACACAGAGGATCCGAACTCTGCCCCGAGCTTCGGCAGAACCGCAGCGGCATGTTAGATGTCGTTTCCACCTGAACCTGGAAAACGACAGGAAGGTGGACTCGGATCTGTGGCCACCCGGGCGTGATGTGGTCCTGCTGCTCGTGTTGGACACGAGATGAAAACCGTCCAATTCGTGCAAGACGAGTCCCGGTTTTACCTCTAGACATGTGAACGTTTCCTGTGCTTCAGGTGATCGATGCCATCTCGGCAGCCGTCTCTGGCACCCGTGGCTGCAGCCTGCTGGACGTCGACCCCGGAGCCTCCACCAACCGGACCGTCTACACCTTCGTGGGCTCTCCCGAGGCAGTGGTGGAGGGAGCGCTGAACGCCGCCCGCCAGGCCTTCAGCCTCATCGACATGAGCAAACACTCAGGTCCGCGGGGCCCTTCGGCCGCACGCCAGGCGCTTTGAGGCAAGAGAGATGTTTAACGCTTGTGTGTGTTGCCCGTGCAGGTGAGCACCCCCGGACCGGAGCGCTGGACGTTTGTCCCTTCATCCCCGTCCAGAACGTCACCATGGACGACTGTGTCCGCTGCGCCGACGTCTTCGGACGGAAACTGGCAGAGATGCTGCACGTCCCCGGTGAGACCACGGACGTGGTTTCGAGTCCCACTTTTAGAAAAACCAAGCGCAGGACTTGAAAAAATGCAGACACAAACCTCCCTCCTCGACTTTTCGGGCATGAAAACTATGAGGACAGTGAGCGAGAGAAGTTTAGTTTATTAACTTGATGACAGACACGAGACAGAAGAGCATGGTGACCGACGGGTTCATCTCATGCACAACAAATAAAGAAGGAGTAAAGCTTGGTGCCAACAAGAAACAAACATTGGCTGAGAATAATCAAAGCTAGAGGAGTAACAGTAACCCCTTCTCTTTATCACTCCATTCGCTGCAGTGTTCAGAGCCAATTTCAAAACGTTGTAATTATTAAATTAAGCAGTTTTAAAAATTGCACAAAATAACAATTAAAATAAATGAACCGAGGAAGAGTTGAAACATCACATGACCAAATTCTGAGCTTTGATACAATCAGGAGTAAAATTCAGTAAAGTTGAGACGAAGCAGAGAGAGAAAAAGCTTCATCACATAAAGGTTTCAAAATGTCACTGCAAATACTTTAATGATGGCTGTTTTTAGCTTCTTTGAGAGCTTTGAAATCCACCTTCTCCTTTTCCCTTCTCTGTTCCTTCCTTTAAATTGAAGATATTTACTTATTTATTAGTTACGTGTATGTGTTGGTTACATTATTGTGTAGTATTAAATATATATATATATATAACATGTACGATGAGAAATGTGTGTTTTCTGTGGTTAAATAATCAGACACACTTTAGGTTCTGCTCTAAACAGCAAATGACTTTGTCTTTTCCTCCACAGTTTATCTTTACGGAGAAGCAGCTCGAAAGGAGACGAGGAGGAGTCTTCCGTCCGTGAGAGCCGGAGAGTACGAAGCTTTACCGGACAAGGTGAGACGCCAGCAACCACTGCTTCGCCGTCTGTTTCTTCTTCCTGTGGAGAAACCGGTGCGCTCGTCTCCAGAAAAGCCTCCCGAGCAGATCATCACAAGCTGACCAGGTTTCCGGCGTCAGTCGCCGGGAACTCGGAGAACGTAGAACACGTGTGAATCTCGTCTCAAACATTCAGAACTTCATCTAGAAACCAATCAAAATAACGCTCCCAAAATGAGGCTTTTCTGAGCGACCCTTTCTTTAAATAGACAGACATTCGAACATCAGCAGAGCAGCTTTTTCCTTTTTCTCCCCCCCAGTTGACACGCGACGAGTGGGCCCCTGACTTCGGCCCCGCAGTCTTCGTGCCGTCATGGGGGGCCACGGTAACCGGCGCTCGCAAGTTCCTCGTCGCCTACAACGTGAACCTGATCGCCACCAAAGAACAGGCTCATCGCATCGCTCTGGACATCAGGGAGCAGGGCCGCGGGAAAGACCAGGTGCATGCTGGGAGTCTGAGTCAGTTATCGGATAGTCATCCGTTGGGGTCTTTTGTAATACTGACCTTTATTACTCTTCCACTCTCTAACTTCTTATTTCTTTGCTTACACGTACACGCGACCTCATAGCCTTGTTGCAGTCTTACCTACTCATTTCCTACTTCCGCCCTATTGACCTAGAATCTATGTTTAGTCACTGGAGAAACACCGAAGATCAGGTCGTTTCATGGATTTCTTTCACATTAGCGATCGACACATCGTCGTCATCACACTCCGCATCCACGAATCAGATCATAAAAAAAGGAACACACCTCATTACTAACGCTCACTGTTTGACGCCGCGAGACCTGCCCTGGGAAATGAATCTGGATTTACTGAAAAGATCGACACATTTAAAGGTTGAAGTCGGGTCTTCGGGTTTGTACTCATTTGTAAAGAGCAGATTTTTCAGTTGACAGCAGGAGGTTTTGAAAGTTTTGGGACAAGCGCTCCGTTTCACGTTTCTCTCTCTCTCAGCCTGGGCTGCTGAAGAAGGTGCAGGGAATGGGCTGGTACCTGGACGAGGCCAACGTCGCTCAGGTGTCCACCAACATCCTGGACTACGAGCTGACCCCCCTCCACGCCGTGTACCGGGAGATCTGCCGGGACGCCGAGGTCAGAGGTCGACACTGGTTCAGTTTAAATTCCAGACAACGTTAAAATCCCCCAAAGACGAGTCACGAGCAGAAAGCTGCGATATTAAGTCTTGAGATAAAATCACATAATGTGTCTGTAATGTAGGAAACCGCAGCTCCTCGGTTTCCTAGAAACTAGCTGTAAAAAAGGTTCCTTTTCATATGGAAATCACGTATTTCAGAGGGTGAACCTGCTGCAGCCGGATTTAACAATTGCTGCAGTGGTTTTGTTGAGCTTTTTCTGTTTTTTGTTTGTTTTAGTTGCCGTTTAATGAAGAGAAATCAGACTTGTGTGATCCTGCCCACAGACACACAGACGCGGGCGAAAACGTGACCTCCACAATAGATCATCAATGTAGTTTAACCTTCGTAAGAACCTTATCGGTTACTTTATTTTCGTGTCATGACATTGAAATGATCCAAAGAGAAGAAAGTAGAACATGTTTTACACGCAAGCACGATAGAGACGCAACGAAAGAGCTGCGTAAACCGAGGACGCCGTTTCTCAGTGAACAGGCCTCGACCAGATGGTCTGACAGTGTTTTTCGTAATTTCCCCATCTTCCAACAAAAAGCGCTCGTTCTAGTTTCACTGAACGGGATCGTGATACAACGGACGACCTGAAACCAAATGAACTCAGGGAAGTGACGGCGCCGATCCTGTTGGTCAACGTCCAGTTTCCAGACTAAAACTGTTCAAGGTCCGTTTCCCCCCGAGAAAATTCTGTTATGGCCGCGATTGATTGATCACTGAGCCTGTAGCGCCCTCTGCTGACAGCTTAAAGCGCTCGTTGCCGTGGTACTGCGGTGTTACGGTGTGTGTTAAAGTGCGTTGCTGTGTTCAGGACCTGAACCTGCCGGTGGTTGGCTCTCAGATCGTCGGTCTGATCCCCCTGAAGGCTCTGCTGGACTCTGCAGACTTCTACATCGACAGGGACCGACTTTTCGTCATGGAAGAGGAGCACAAAGTCCGGCTGGTCAGCAGACGAGTCTCCATGAAAACAGAACCTGTTGCGGCCGTTTGTAAATCACAAGGTCTGACGGTCTCTGTTTGTGTGTCATCAGGTGATCAGCAAACTGGGCCTGGACTCTCTCGGCCCATTCAACCCGAAGGAGCGGATCATAGAGTCGGTTTTTATTATCGCCATTATCGTTCTTATTACTGACACCTCACATCACTGATTTATTACCAACTTATTGGCTCAAATATCTCAAATTACATGTTCAATAATTCTGTATATGTATCTACACACAGCATCTGTCAGGCAAATATTTCAGTCTATCCCCGAATTTGTAATTTACTGAACTGGAAGAACAGAGTTGATTCTTTTAGCAACCAACTTTTTAAAGTTTCCTCAAAGGGACGGAAAAAGCAAACAGCAGAATAACCAGGGTTTGACTAAATATCAATGCAGCTTCTGGAAATACACATCGATATTTTGTCACATTTGGGGCAAAATAAAGGTGAAATTAATGTAAATACATGTAAAGTTTGTAGCTTTTGTATGATTAATGCATAAAGATAAGAAGAGCATTTTAAGCCAATACATTATGTGCCACAGTATATTAGGAATTATTAGGAATTACAAAAATAAAAGCAACTCAAGGTAAATCAAAGTTATCATATATAAGAGAGAGAATAACTGAAAAGTGAGAATTTAGACTCATTAAGTTAAAGTAAGGACCTAATTTTGACGTAAATCTCATCATCTTTATTAAGAAGAAAGAAATTCACATGTCAAAATTTTCCTCAATGTTGCTTAAAGATTAAATTACTCGAAATCAGGAGAAATGAATACTTTGAGCAAAATTTTGACATATTAAGTCAAAATGTTTGAGATTCAAATCCAAATTGAACGTAAATGAATTTATGATTATGAATTTAAATCTAAATAATGAGACAGTGGCTCAAAGTCACAGATGTCATACACAGACGTGAAGTCTTGTTAAATGCGCTTTGTTGCACCTGTGCAGGTACATGGTGAGGTCCCAGGAGGACGCAGGGCTGGTGTCTCTGTCTCTGCAGCAGTTTGTTCAGAGCGTCGGGGCTCGGACGGCGGCTCCCGGTGGAGGATCGGTTTCTGCTGCCGTCGCTGCTCTGGTACCGGTTTTGACACCGTGATTATAGCACAAAGTGAGACACCTCCACACCTGAGCGGCTCTGTGACGGTGTTGTCTGTATGGATCCTGCAGGGGGCGGCGCTGGGGGCCATGGTGGGTCAGATGACCTACGGGAAGAGGCAGTTTGAGAACCTGGACGGTGTGATGAGGAGGCTGATTCCCCCGTTTCATCGGGCCATGAACGAGCTGCTGCACATGGTGGACGCCGACGCCTCCGCCTTCAACAGCTACATGGTGAGGAGGACGCCCTGACGCCTGCAGACGGCAGGCCACCAGAATCTCCTTAAACACGCCGGCTCTGATCCGCGAAGGTGGTCTGTCATGGGCCACGGTCCTGCCGGCTCTGATCCACGAAGGTGGTCTGTCATGGGCCACGGTCCTGCCGGCTGTCACACAGATTTTAGTCACACAGGACATGATTGAAAATAGCAAGGGCAACCAGGGGCGAAAAAGTGTGTGTGTGTGTGTGTGTGTGTGTGAATGTGTGTGTGAATGTGTGAGTGTGCGTGTGTGTGTGTGTGCGTGCGTGCGTGCGTGCGTGTGTGTGTGTCAGCATCACTGAGAACTGACTCCACAGTTT
>NW_024401828.1:0-5253 GCF_016859285.1 Xiphias gladius | reverse complement strand
TCGCGCTCCTCCTCCAGTCCTGCAGCACACAGTACGAGAAGGGGATTTCCGTCCCGGAGCACGGCTTCTGCCAGCCCATCTCCATCCCCCTCTGCACGGACATCGCCTACAACGAGACCATCATGCCCAATCTGCTTGGGCACACCAACCAGGAGGACGCTGGGATGGAGGTCCACCAGTTCTATCCGCTGGTGAAAGTCCAGTGCTCCGTGGACCTGAAGTTCTTCCTGTGCTCCATGTACGCGCCGGTCTGCACGGTCCTGGAGAAGGCCATTCCGCCCTGCAGGTCGCTGTGTGAACGGGCCCGGCGGGGCTGCGAGGCGCTCATGAACAAATTTGGCTTCCAGTGGCCGGAGAGGCTACGCTGCGAGAGCTTCCCGGTCCACGGCGCGGGAGAGATCTGCGTGGGTCAGAACAGGAGCGACGGCGAGGGCCCCGCGTCCGACCCGCCCCCCGTCCCGCCCGTGCTCGCGACGGCCCTGCCGGACGTGCGGACCGGCCGGCCCTTCTCCTGCCCCCTGCCGCTTCAGGTGCCCCCCCACCTCGGCTACCACTTCCTGGGGGCGAAGGACTGCGGCGCCCCCTGCGAGGCCTCCCAGCCCGGCGGGCTGATGTACTTCCGCGAGGAGGAGCTGAAGTTCGGGCGACTCTGGGTTGGAACCTGGTCCGTCCTGTGCTGCGCGAGCACCCTCTTCACCGTGCTCACCTACCTGGTGGACATGAGGCGCTTTCGCTACCCGGAGAGACCGATCATCTTCCTGTCCGGCTGCTACTTCATGGTGGCGCTGGCCTACACCGCCGGCTTCCTGCTGGAGGACAAAGTGGTGTGTACTGACAGGCTGGAGGAGGACAACTACAGGCTGGTGGCCCAGGGCACCAAAACAGAAGGCTGCACCGTTCTGTTCATGATCCTGTACTTCTTCGGCATGGCCAGCTCCATCTGGTGGGTGATCCTGTCCCTCACCTGGTTCCTGTCAGCCGGGATGAAATGGGGCCACGAGGCCATCGAGGCCAACGCGCAGTACTTTCACCTGGCGGCGTGGGCGGTCCCGGCGGTGAAAACCATCACCGTCTTGGCCGTGGGGCGGGTGGAGGGAGACCTGCTCACCGGCGTCTGCTACGTGGGAATCTACGACGTGGACGCCCTGCGGGGCTTCGTCCTGGCGCCGCTGTTCGTCTACCTCTTCGTGGGCACTTCCTTCCTGCTGGCGGGCTTCGTATCGCTCTTCCGCATCCGCACCATCATGAAGCACGACGGCACCAAGACGGAGAAGCTGGAAAAGCTGATGGTGCGGATCGGTGTGTTCAGCGTGCTGTACACGGTGCCCGCCACCATCGTGGTCGCCTGCTACTTCTACGAGCAGGCCTTCCGGCCTCAGTGGGAGAGGACGTGGCGCATGCAGACGTGCAAGCGCTTCGCCGTGCCGTGCCCGGGTGGAAGCTCCGCGCCGCTGACGCCGGACTTCACCGTGTTCTTGATCAAGTACCTGATGACCATGATCGTGGGGATCACGTCCAGCTTCTGGATCTGGTCGGGAAAGACGCTGCAGTCGTGGCGCAGGTTTTATAAGAGGATGAGCGACAGCAACCAGGGAGAGACGACGCTGTAGAGCCGGCGGAGGAGGGGCCCGAACTTCACCCCCGCAGGGAGACGGGTGTTGTGCTCAGCGAGCCTTGGACGGAGAAGGACTCTTGCGAACGCTCGAGGACCCCGCTGTGCCGTTTCTCCACCTGTAGCGCTTTAAGGTTTCTGCCTGTACACTGACTGAGCCTCCGACGAACTCGGGCGACGCTTTCTTTTTCAGGTGTGTAGCTGCCCTGGAAGGTGGAGGCCTCCCGGAGAAGAAATGTGATTTGATACGATTCAGCTAACGTCATTATCAATGAATCTGTTGATTGTTTCTCAGTTAATTTGTTTAGTCCTTAAAATGTTGGTGACGTCTTCAAGTGTCTTCTTTTGTTCGAAAACCCAAAGAGATTCAGTAACAGTGACAGAGGACGAAGAAGAACACGGGATATTAACATTGTATAAGCCATAACTTTACATATCTGGTACTTTTGTCTAAAAATGTACTTTCAGCAGACAATGAAAATAGTTGCTATTTAATCTTCTGTCATTGAACACATACAAACTGTTTCAGGTCCAATTAGAACTTGTAGAGGTAATTTGGAACATGTAGTCTTTTGCTCAGAAATAATTCAGCATAGATGGAGAATACGGATTCAAGTAAACAGCTATTGAGTATTTACTTCCACAGTAAAAATCACGGGGTTAAACACTGAACCGGTTTGGGATTCAATGCAACTTTTCTCAGCAAAGGTGAGGTGAAAGGGACAGGTGCATGCAGGTATTGTAAAAAGAACAGGAAGTTAGTTGTCGTGCTTTAATCTGCTTGAACACACTCAGCTCATGGAGGCAATTCAAATACTTTACAACACTGAGAACCGGGTCGCCGCAGTTTGCGCCAGACATCCTCGTCCTCCTCAGAGTCCTGACTGAGTCAGACCTGAACTGGCAGACATGAAACACATGTTGATATGATTCATTGTGACCTCCACTTCCTGAGGACGTCATTAAAAACCCACTTAGAAACCAGAGGAAAAAGAAGCTGCAGAACTTCGTTCAGAATCTTCCCGTTTTTAAGTTTCCTTCGGTATCGCAGTGATCCGGTGACAGTTGTCTGAACGTCCACGGCTACGCTGAGAACAGGAGCTGATCACCGCTGGTTCGGCAGCTTTTAACGGGACGGTTTGACTGAATGGAGACAGATATGTATCAAATTTTTTCTGATACTGTGTTTGTTTTTCAAAAATTACTGTCAGCTGACACATTGTTATGGGATTTTTTAAATCTCAAATATCTATAATGATAATAATTATAAACTTTATTAACATTGCATATTTCATGAGATCAATAAGGTTAAAATGTTAAAATGCTTTTAAAAAGAGGAGGGAAGTAAAATAAACAGTTTTGAAAATTAAATTAAATCAAACAATAATAATAATGAATATCTATTATATATAACAGCAACCAACAGTACAATATCAGTATCGGCCTCAATAATTACGACCAAATTGCTTTTTTCTTACCAGGAATCCTTCAATAAATTTTTAAGAAATGATTAGACTCGCTTAAATAAAACGTTACAGAAATGTATTGTGTGTCCATCCCTGTCTTTATTTTTCCATCTCTTCATTCGGGAATGTGATTGTCGTCACCATTTTGCAGTTTAGTCACACTTCTTCTGCAACACTGCCTCATTTATAACTGATTTGTAAATATATTCTCCCAGAAGAACTCGTGTATTTATGAGAATTTTAAAATCACCTTTGAAGCAGTGTTTTATTTATCTTTTTTTTTGGTTAGGATGCTACACGTCTTATATTTCTACAGTTTTTCAGAATAAAATGCCTATGTTTTTAAAAACTCTGTTGAAATCTGCTGCTGGAGACGATTTCGGGAGGTTTTCGTGCCTTTGGCTGCACTAAACCTGTATTTTGGAAAAGCGAAATCACTGATACACATATTTACTTGAGGTTCATTGTAAAGGAGTATGAGTGTAAAACTGGGTTTGTTCCAGATGGACCATTCCTGCTTTCCTGCTGAAATCTGATCCTCTTTTCTTTTTCCTTTTGTCCTGGCTGTAGAAAACGTTGTTGAAACCCTCCTGGTGCCTCCGAGTGCGAAACCAGAGCAGTTTGACCTCCTTATAGGGGCAGATGGGGAAGTACAGAAAACAAATGTAATCTGCTTAAGCAACAAGAGTCCGACTGAATCAGCAGCATCACTGAGAACTGACTCCACAGTTTTCAGCCGGATGGTGGGAAGGATTCACAAAGTGTTCACACTGTTTATTGATTGAACTTAAAGTATCCAAGTAACTAAAGTATATAGTGACATCACAGTCACGACTCTGAGCACAGACATGAAACACACGTTGAGATGATTCCGTTTGGCTTCCACGTCCCGAGGACGTCATTAGAAACCCACTTAGAAAGCAGAAGAAAAAGAGGCTGCAGAACTTCGTTCAGAATCTTCCCGTTTTTAAGTTTCCTTCGGTATCGCAGTGATCCGGTGACAGTTGTCTGAACGTCCACGGCTACGCTGAGAACAGGAGCTGATCACCGCTGGTTCGGCAGCTTTTAACGGGACGGTTTGACCGAATGGAAACAGAGAGAGGAGCAGCAGGTAAAAGTAACGAGGCGTCGTAACGAACGTCTCCGTTCAACGAGCATTTCTCTGCGTTGATGGCGAGGTGGCGCCCTCTGGTGGCGAAAGGGTGAACCGCACGAACACAGATACACCAGCGTGTTGAAAAGATAAAAAGACTGAAATCTCGTGACTAGAGTTGTGTAAGTAAGCGGGAAGTCGTATTTTACACTCGGCAAACTCTCCGGACACAAAACACCGGAAGTGAGAAACTTGGCCGGAGACACCGGAGACATCATCTCTAAGAGCTCGTCGGTCTTCGCTCTTGGCCGTTGACTTGTGACTGATCGGCGCCCTCCAGTGGTCGGAGCGAGTAACTGCAGCTCTCTCTCAATGCGACGCTTTACATGAATACGCAGATTAATACGGACACTCGCGCTATCCCCAGTCTTACTGCTGACGTCATCAATACTGGTCAGTACATATCGATCCTGATAAAAAGTGTGAAACCCGTTGATCACACATCAGTGTCATGTAGCGTTGTAGTAACTCGACGTGGCCGCTGGAGGGCGGTAAACACTGACTCTCTCTCCATCAGTCCACGTCAGTGTTAATCTGTTAGTACGAAGAGCGCTGCAGTTGCTCTGTAGTAATTTTGATATTTATTACATTTATTTCTGTATATCACGAGTTCTCTATATAGGATTTTTTTTTTTTTTTTGCAGGCATTTTGTGGATCCCCTTTGCGATCCACAGTCCATCTGTATTATTTTGTTTGATTGGACAATTTGTCATTTAATGATGTAAATATTTTAGAAATGCTTCCGAGGCTTTGTGAACACCTTCTTCATCATATACTCTTTTCCAGTTGTGTGTTAATGGTTGGACTCTAAAGGTGCTTATGGATTCCTCTGTACTTACCTGTATTTTAATTTGTTGGCAGCCATAGATGACAAAAATCAACGGTGATCAACGGGTTTCACACTTTTTATCAGGATCCAATTCAGATTGAAATGACTCCGTATGAGTCCAGATACGAGTCCATTTAAAAGACGTTCATTCAGAGCATTTGTCAGCGAGAGGAAGACGTGAACAGAAAACAG
>NW_024401827.1:0-6122 GCF_016859285.1 Xiphias gladius | reverse complement strand
TTAGACTATATTATGTTCAAATTCCCTCTCTAAATGGCGAATGAACATAAAATCAAACATGTACTGCGTTTTCAAAAAAGTGCTTATGCAAACTCAATTCAAAGCACATACTTATCTTGCTTATGGAGTCTTCTTAAAGTACAAAGTTTTCTAAAACGATCTGGCAAGAATTAAGAGCCTAGCAGCTCAAATGAATATTTGAGTCAAATGAAGTTTTCTCGCTGAATAGACGCCAAAAATCAACATCTGCTGTGATTCTGGCCCGTGTGCGCACTGAAATCAAATGAAAGCATGTTTGCCATCATCAGTCATGCAATTTCTTGGGTTCCAAAATCTTAAAGTAGTTAGATGAGCTTGAGGGGTCGACAACATGTCTTATATACATATATGTTCCAAAAGAAACAAGCTGTTTAGACTATATTATGTTCAAATTCCTCTCTCGTCATGAATGAACATAAATTCAAAAATTTACTGCGTTTTCAAAAAGTGCTTATGCAAACTCAATTCAAAGCACATACTTATCTTGCTTATGGAGTCTTCTTAAAGTACAAAGTTTTCTAAAACGATCTGGCAAGAATTAAGAGCCTAGCAGCTCAAATGAATATTTGAGTCAAATGAAGTTTTCTCGGCGAATAGACGCCAAAAATCAACATCTGCTGTGATTCTGGCCCGTGTGCACTGAAATCAAATGAAAGCATGTTTGCCATCATCAGTCATGCAATTTCTTGGGTTCCAAAATCTTAAAGTAGTTAGATGAGCTTGAGGGGTCGACAACATGTCTTATATACATATATGTTCCAAAAGAAACAAGCTGTTTAGACTATATTATGTTCAAATTCCTCTCTAAATGGCGAATGAACATCAAATCAAACATGTACTGCGTTTTCAAAAAAGTGCTTATGCAAACTCAATTCAAAGCACATACTTATCTTGCTTATGGAGTCTTCTTAAAGTACAAAGTTTTCTAAAACGATCTGGCAAGAATTAAGAGCCTAGCAGCTCAAATGAATATTTGAGTCAAATGAAGTTTTCTCGTGAATAGGCGCCAAAAATCAACATCTGCTGTGATTCTGGCCCGTGTCTGCACTGAAATCAAATGAAAGCATGTTTGCCATCATCAGTCATGCAATTTCTTGGGTTCCAAAATCTTAAAGTAGTTAGATGAGCTTGAGGGTCGACAACATGTCTTATATACATATATGTTCCAAAAGAAACAAGCTGTTTAGACTATATTATGTTCAAATTCCTCTCTCGTCATGAATGAACATCAAATCAAACATGTACTGCGTTTTCAAAAAGTGCTTATGCAAACTCAATTCAAAGCACATACTTATCTTGCTTATGGAGTCTTCTTAAAGTACAAAGTTTTCTAAAACGATCTGGCAAGAATTAAGAGCCTAGCAGCTCAAATGAATATTTGAGTCAAATGAAGTTTTCTCGGCGAATAGACGCCAAAAATCAGCATCTGCTGTGATTCTGGCCGTGCGCCACTGAAATCAAATGAAAGCATGTTTGCCATCATCAGTCATGCAATTTCTTGGGTTCCAAAATCTTAAAGTAGTTAGATGAGCTTGAGGGTCGACAACATGTCTTATATACATATATGTTCCAAAAGAAACAAGCTGTTTAGACTATATTATGTTCAAATTCCCTCTCTAGTTGCGAATGAACATCAAATCAAACATGTACTGCGTTTTCAAAAAAGTGCTTATGCAAACTCAATTCAAAGCACATACTTATCTTGCTTATGGAGTCTTCTTAAAGTACAAAGTTTTCTAAAACGATCTGGCAAGAATTAAGAGCCTAGCAGCTCAAATGAATATTTGAGTCAAATGAAGTTTTCTCGGCGAATAGACGCCAAAAATCAACATCTGCTGTGATTCTGGCCCGTGTCTTACTGAATTCAAATGAAAGCATGTTTGCCATCATCAGTCATGCAATTTCTTGGGTTCCAAAATCTTAAAGTAGTTAGATGAGCTTGAGGGTCGACAACATGTCTTATATACATATATGTTCCAAAAGAAACAAGCTGTTTAGACTATATTATGTTCAAATTCCCTCTCTCGTCGCGAATGAACATCAAATCAAACATGTACTGCGTTTTCAAAAAAGTGCTTATGCAAACTCAATTCAAAGCACATACTTATCTTGCTTATGGAGTCTTCTTAAAGTACAAAGTTTTCTAAAACGATCTGGCAAGAATTAAGAGCCTAGCAGCTCAAATGAATATTTGAGTCAAATGAAGTTTTCTCGGCGAATAGACGCCAAAAATCAACATCTGCTGTGATTCTGGCCCGTGTGCGCACTGAAATCAAATGAAAGCATGTTTGCCATCATCAGTCATGCAATTTCTTGGGTTCCAAAATCTTAAAGTAGTTAGATGAGCTTGATGGGTCGACAACATGTCTTATATACATATATGTTCCAAAAGAAACAAGCTGTTTAGACTATATTATGTTCAAATTCCTCTCTCAAATGCGAATGAACATCAAATCAAACATGTACTGCGTTTTCAAAAAAGTGCTTATGCAAACTCAATTCAAAGCACATACTTATCTTGCTTATGGAGTCTTCTTAAAGTACAAAGTTTTCTAAAACGATCTGGCAAGAATTAAGAGCCTAGCAGCTCAAATGAATATTTGAGTCAAATGAAGTTTTCTCGCTGAAAAGACGCCAAAAATCAACATCTGCTGTGATTCTGGCCCGTGTGCGCACTGAAATCCAATGAAAGCATGTTTGCCATCATCAGTCATGCAATTTCTTGGGTTCCAAAATCTTAAAGTAGTTAGATGAGCTTGAGGGGTCGACAACATGTCTTATATACATATATGTTCCAAAAGAAACAAGCTGTTTAGACTATATTATGTTCAAATTCCGTCTCTCGTCGCGAATGAACATCAAATCAAACATGTACTGCGTTTTCAAAAAGTGCTTATGCAAACTCAATTCAAAGCACATACTTATCTTGCTTATGGAGTCTTCTTAAAGTACAAAGTTTTCTAAAACGATCTGGCAAGAATTAAGAGCCTAGCAGCTCAAATGAATATTTGAGTCAAATGAAGTTTTCTCGGCGAATAGACGCCAAAAATCAACATCTGCTGTGATTCTGGCCCGTGTGCGCACTGAAATCAAATGAAAGCATGTTTGCCATCATCAGTCATGCAATTTCTTGGGTTCCAAAATCTTAAAGTAGTTAGATGAGCTTGAGGGGTCGACAACATGTCTTATATACATATATGTTCCAAAAGAAACAAGCTGTTTAGACTATATTATGTTCAAATTCCCTCTCTCGTCGCGAATGAACATCAAATCAAACATGTACTGCGTTTTCAAAAAGTGCTTATGCAAACTCAATTCAAAGCACATACTTATCTTGCTTATGGAGTCTTCTTAAAGTACAAAGTTTTCTAAAACGATCTGGCAAGAATTAAGAGCCTAGCAGCTCAAATGAATATTTGAGTCAAATGAAGTTTTCTCGGCGAATAGACGCCAAAAATCAACATCTGCTGTGATTCTGGCCCGTGAGCGCACTGAAATCCAATGAAAGCATGTTTGCTATCATCAGTCATGCAATTTCTTGGGTTCCAAAATCTTAAAGTAGTTAGATGAGCTTGAGGGGTCGACAACATGTCTTATATACATATATGTTCCAAAAGAAACAAGCTGTTTAGACTATATTATGTTCAAATTCCCTCTCTCGTCGCGAATGAACATCAAATCAAACATGTACTGCGTTTTCAAAAAAGTGCTTATGCAAACTCAATTCAAAGCACATACTTATCTTGCTTATGGAGTCTTCTTAAAGTACAAAGTTTTCTAAAACGATCTGGCAAGAATTAAGAGCCTAGCAGCTCAAATGAATATTTGAGTCAAATGAAGTTTTCTCGGCGAATAGACGCCAAAAATCAACATCTGCTGTGATTCTGGCCCGTGTGCGCACTGAAATCAAATGAAAGCATGTTTGCCATCATCAGTCATGCAATTTCTTGGGTTCCAAAATCTTAAAGTAGTTAGATGAGCTTGAGGGGTCGACAACATGTCTTATATACATATATGTTCCAAAAGAAACAAGCTGTTTAGACTATATTATGTTCAAATTCCCTCTCTCGTCGCGAATGAACATCAAATCAAACATGTACTGCGTTTTCAAAAAATGCTTATGCAAACTCAATTCAAAGCACATACTTATCTTGCTTATGGAGTCTTCTTAAAGTACAAAGTTTTCTTAAACGATCTGGCAAGAATTAAGAGCCTAGCAGCTCAAATGAATATTTGAGTCAAATGAAGTTTTCTCGGCGAATAGGCGTAAAATCAACATCTGCTGTGATTCTGGCCGTGTTCGCACTGAAATCAAATGAAAGCATGTTTGCCATCATCAGTCATGCAATTTCTTGGGTTCCAAAATCTTAAAGTAGTTAGATGAGCTTGAGGGGTCGACAACATGTCTTATATACATATATGTTCCAAAAGAAACAAGCTGTTTAGACTATATTATGTTCAAATTCCCTCTCTCGTCGCGAATGAACATCAAATCAAACATGTACTGCGTTTTCAAAAAAGTGCTTATGCAAACTCAATTCAAAGCACATACTTATCTTGCTTATGGAGTCTTCTTAAAGTACAAAGTTTTCTAAAACGATCTGGCAAGAATTAAGAGCCTAGCAGCTCAAATGAATATTTGAGTCAAATGAAGTTTTCTCGGCGAATAGACGCCAAAAATCAACATCTGCTGTGATTCTGGCCCGTGTGCGCACTGAAATCAAATGAAAGCATGTTTGCCATCATCAGTCATGCAATTTCTTGGGTTCCAAAATCTTAAAGTAGTTAGATGAGCTTGAGGGGTCGACAACATGTCTTATATACATATATGTTCCAAAAGAAACAAGCTGTTTAGACTATATTATGTTCAAATTCCCTCTCGTCGCGAATGAATGAATGAACATCAAATCAAACATGTACTGCGTTTTCAAAAAAGCGCTTATGCAAACTCAATTCAAAGCACATACTTATCTTGCTTTCTTGGAGTCTTCTTCTAAAGTACAAAGTTTTCTAAAACGATCTGGCAAGAATTAAGAGCCTAGCAGCTCAAATGAATATTTGAGTCAAATGAAGTTTTCTCGGCGAATAGCAAAAATCAAATCAACTGTGATCTGCTGTGATTCTGGCCCGTGTGCGCACTGAAATCAAATGAAAGCATGTTTGCCATCATCAGTCATGCAATTTCTTGGGTTCCAAAATCTTAAAGTAGTTAGATGAGCTTATATACATATATGTTCCAAAAGAAACAAGCTGTTTAGACTATATTATGTTCAAATTCCCTCTATGGCGAATGAACATCAAATCAAACATGTACTGCGTTTTCAAAAAAGTGCTTATGCAAACTCAATTCAAAGCACATACTTATCTTGCTTATGGAGTCTTCTTAAAGTACAAAGTTTTCTAAAACGATCTGGCAAGAATTAAGAGCCTAGCAGCTCAAATGAATATTTGAGTCAAATGAAGTCAACATCTGCTGTGATTCTGGCCCGTGTGCGCACTGAAATCAAATGAAAGCATGTTTGCCATCATCAGTCATGCAATTTCTTGGGTTCCAAAATCTTAAAGTAGTTAGATGAGCTTGAGGGGTCGACAACATGTCTTATATACATATATGTTCCAAAAGAAACAAGCTGTTTAGACTATATTATGTTCAAATTCCCTCTCTCGTCGCGAATGAACATCAAATCAAACATGTACTGCGTTTTCAAAAAAGTGCTTATGCAAACTCAATTCAAAGCACATACTTATCTTGCTTATGGAGTCTTCTTAAAGTACAAAGTTTTCTAAAACGATCTGGCAAGAATTAAGAGCCTAGCAGCTCAAATGAATATTTGAGTCAAATGAAGTTTTCTCGGCGAATAGACGCCAAAATCAACATCTGCTGTGATTCTGGCCCGTGTGCGCACTGAAATCAAATGAAAGCATGTTTGCCATCATCAGTCATGCAATTTCTTGGGTTCCAAAATCTTAAAGTAGTTAGATGAGCTTGAGGGGTCGACAACATGTCTTATATACATATATGTTCCAAAAGAAACAAGCTGTTTAGACTATATTATGTTCAAATTCCCTCTCGTCATGAATGA
>NW_024401826.1:0-1000 GCF_016859285.1 Xiphias gladius | reverse complement strand
AATTCCCTCTCTTTTCGCGAATGAACATCAAATCAAACATGTACTGCGTTTTCAAAAAAGTGCTTATGCAAACTCAATTCAAAGCACATACTTATCTTGCTTATGGAGTCTTCTTAAAGTACAAAGTTTTCTAAAACGATCTGGCAAGAATTAAGAGCCTAGCAGCTCAAATGAATATTTGAGTCAAATGAAGTTTTCTCGGCGAATAGACGCCAAAAATCAACATCTGCTGTGATTCTGGCCCGTGTGCGCACTGAAATCAAATGAAAGCATGTTTGCCATCATCAGTCATGCAATTTCTTGGGTTCCAAAATCTTAAAGTAGTTAGATGAGCTTATATACATATATGTTCCAAAAGAAACAAGCTGTTTAGACTATATTATGTTCAAATTCCCTCTCTCGTCGAGAATGAACATCAAATCAAACATGTACTGCGTTTTCAAAAAAGTGCTTATGCAAACTCAATTCAAAGCACATACTTATCTTGCTTATGGAGTCTTCTTAAAGTACAAAGTTTTCTAAAACGATCTGGCAAGAATTAAGAGCCTAGCAGCTCAAATGAATATTTGAGTCAAATGAAGTTTTCTCGGCGAATAGACGACAAAAATCAACATCTGCTGTGATTCTGGCCAGTGTGAGCACTGAAATCCAATGCAAGCATGTTTGCCATCATCAGTCATGCAATTTCTTGGGTTCCAAAATCTTAAAGTAGTTAGATGAGCTTGAGGGTCGACAACATGTCTTATATACATATATGTTCCAAAAGAAACAAGCTGTTTAGACTAAATTATGATCAAATTCCCTCTCGTCGTGAATGAACATCAAATCAAACATGTACTGCGTTTTCAAAAAAGTGCTTATGCAAACTCAATTCAAAGCACATACTTATCTTGCTTATGGAGTCTTCTTAAAGTACAAAGTTTTCTAAAACGATCTGGCAAGAATTAAGAGCCTAGCAGCTCAAATGAATATTTGAGTCAAATGAAGTTTTCTCGGCGAA
>NW_024401825.1:0-9882 GCF_016859285.1 Xiphias gladius | reverse complement strand
TTAAAGTTTTTCTCTTTTTTTGATGTATTTTTATCTGGCGAAGGCCCACATCTGAGACGGAAAACAAACAAACAAACAAACAAACAAACAATCAAACAAAAAACACCACAATTGAAAATTGAATATTTGCTGCAGTCTGTTTACTGCTCAATATCATATGAGCCTCGGTCATAGTTGGACAACTGTAATCTCTCCAAAGTTTTGCCCACCACACATTATGCACACCCCCTACATTACCTACCTTTACCTACACTACTTGTGTTTGCATTTCCTACTCTCATTGCTCCCCTCTTTCGGCAAATGCCAGCTAACCAGCCTGGTGTGGTCCTTCACGCGTGACTTTCTACCGATTATGGCGTCTACACTTTCTTACCTCTGAGCCGACTCGGCAGAAACGGACTTGGCTGAGACATGAGTTTTACTCTACGACGGGGGAACCGCTGCTGCTCCCTGGTGAAATCTGCACTTGTGTTATATGTTTTACAAACCATGCTTTCCTACGCGGCACCCGGGCGAAAAGTAAAGGGAACTGCGTGAAAAGAATGTGAATGAATTTGAAGTTGTGATCGCCGCATCGACGCGTTTGCCGAAATGCGTCAAAGCGATGGAGAGGAAGCAACCCTGAGACAAAGCGTCCTCTGGTGTCTACACAATTTTAAATGTGTGGACCTCAGAGTTGAAGGGCTCCATTGGTTTCCCGATTTGCCCATGCGCAGTTAACACACGTAAACACGCATACACTTGAAATATACAATGTCTAGCACCGTTTCTATTCACAAACACGGTTAAAAAAAAAAAAAAAAAAAAAAAATGTCGCCTACGCTTCTTGTTCAAAGTCAAAACACGATGCCATCAACTGACCGTTACCGTAGGCTGCTTAACTAAACATGTTTGCTAACGGTGAGTTTAGCCCGGTTTGCTATCGAAGAAACTGCCTCTGCTGCGTATAAAATCACCGGCGTGTATAATGTAGGATGGTGAAAATTACCTAAATCGTTTAAAGTCGTCATAGTAACCAACTAGCTACATTTATACATTAACCTTCCCGTGCGTTAACCTACTGTCAGTCATATAGGGTCCTGGAACTTTCTGACATGCGTAGTCACGGTGGCCGAGAGGTTAAGGCGTTGGACTCGAAATCCAATGGGGTTTCCCCGCACAGGTTCGAATCCTGTTCGTGACGGCGTTTCATTTATGTCGCCTACTGGGGGTTTCACATCACACGTACTAATTATTTGCCCAACAGCACAGCTACGACGTCCTCTGTATGTTTGCAGACTCGCGTGATTTTTGCAGACGTGGTTTTGGGATCAGCACGGTGGACCTCAGATAAGACAAGAGAGGATGCAGTGTTATTTATTCCAGCTTTTACTATCTTATAGCCCTCGACCAGAATTGACTTGACTCTTTTGTTGCAACACATCACAGCTTTTTCATTCACAGAGGGAATATAACATACAGTACTGTGCAGAGGTTTCCGGCACTAAAAGTAAAGTGAGGATGCTTTGAAAAACAAAATGACATGAACAGTATTTATTTGTTAATGAACTTCTTACAAAGTGCAGTAAACAGAAAAAAACTTAATCAAATCAGTGTGTTTTGGTGTGACCACTCTTTGCCTTTAAAACAGCACCAGTTCGCTGTCTCATTGTCTTCTGTCTCCTCATATAATCCCAGACTGACTCCATGATGTTGAGCTCAGGGATTTACGGGGGCCAGACCATCTGTTGCTGAAGAACTCCTTGTTCTTCTAGGTCTTTATGACTCTGGCTCCATGTCTGGGCTCGTTGTCCTGCTGCAGAATCAATCAGGGACCAATCAGACTTCTCCCTCATGGTATAGTGTGATGGATAAGAATCTAAACACCTGAACGTCTAAAACTTTTGTGCAGTGCGGTATGTAGATTAATTAGAACATTTCGACATAGAAAGTAGAGTAAATTAAATGTGTCATATAGCCTTAGCCTACAAGCAAGCTAAAGCAAGACTGGCATTTACAGTACTTTTTGGTAACTCTAAAAGATTACAGCCCCCTCATTTAAAATACAGCAGTTACTTCACAATTTTTTAGCTTTTATTGCAGTCCTTGTTCAGCTCCATGATCTATACATCACATTTTAATCCAAACCTAACTGACAGACAAATAATTCCCGCTAGATTTATTTTCACATAATGAAAAGGACCAGAAAATATCAGATTCCACTTCCTTCATAACATAAATCTGATGTGTACCTGCTGTAACCAAAAAAGAAGAACTGGGTTACTTTAACCAGGCCGTGGAAATGTGGGCCAAGGTTACAGTGATCTGCTCTGCATCAAGAGTCCATCAAATCCCAGAAGAAAAACTGTTCCCGATGTTTTTTAGACCAAACGATTGATTTACTAAATCGAAAAAATAAGCAACTTATTAAATCAATAATTTAAATAATTGTTAGTTGCAGCTCTAACAGGGTTACTAATGTAATTAAACCGATGACTTTGGTTTTATATTCTGGTCCTGTAACTAATGCAACAATCTAATAGTTAAATTCGTTGAGCCTGCAGCATGAAGGACATTAGTCGTGACACCAGTCTTCAGGGTTAGCGAGTATTCTTTAAAATGCATTTTATTACAGTTACCTTTTTACAGTTGTCATGATCACAGGTCCCATATTTCCACAGGTTACAGAAAATAAATACATGTAATATACAGAAACTCAAGGGGAAAAAAAAAAAAAAAAAGAAAAGGAGTCTGTTTTTTTTTTTAAATAAAAATTGACTTTAACTAAATCCAACCATCTGGGGATGAAACATTAAGCACACAGTACAACCAGGGTCTCTTATTTTGTTGCTGTCCAATTAGAATAAGATTGTCATTGTGGGACAAGATAAAATGTACGGTGTGCATTCTCTCGCACCCACATAAAGCCAACATACAGTACATACTGCTCAGAAAAACACGTACTGTTTCAATGCAAACCCATCTGCAGCACAAGCTAATTGAACAGGTCAGATTGCACATTTTGTGATTAACAAACCACCCACAAAGGCTCATATTCAAGTATGTCACAACTGAGGTGGATATTTCTTTTTTGCCAGGCTCGGCAAAAAGCCACTGGGCTGAAATAACTTATTAGAGCTTTATGGCATACAGTATATTTAAACATATTATAGGGAGAGTCAGTGTGTGGTTTTTTTAGTATTTATGTCGTCTCCATTGAATATTTGCAGGGTAAAATGGTGTTAAAAGGTTTTAAAAGAAAAAAAAAAAAAAAAAAAAAGTTGAGCATGTAGGTGCACTCTTGGCCTTACAAGTAGTTGACCAAACAAAATTTTAAAAAGGTGCCCTATGGAGTTTTCGACCGCTAGCAGTGCTTTTGAGCAATGTTTGTCAGAGTGGATCCACGTTTCATTTTGCACAAGCATGCGAGCGACTCGGTACGCAACTCTGCCTGTTGGCGATGGCATGGTGCAGAGAAACACGGCAATGCGCCAGCAAAGGCAAAGAGGACTGGTAGCTAGTAAACAATGATGTAAACATTACACAATTCAACAGCAAATTTTTGTTAGACCTCAAGGATACACAGAATGCATCATGACCTTTGTTTACAAGCAAACTCCACAGGACTTCTTTAACGCAAGGCCCACTTGCTTGCTTAGTAAGTGTACCTTGAGTTAATTGATATTTTTTTTTTTTTTCGGCAAGTTAAAAGAGAGACTTGGGCTGCGTGGGGACAGAGACTGTACCTCCATGTTGAAGTAACTGAAAAGCCTGCTGCATGAAGAAATGTTTTATTTTTTAGCAGACAAAACAGCATTAGAGCTGAAAGGATTAGTCTATTAATCGATTTGCAGAAAATTAAACAGCAACTTTTCTAATTATCAATTAACCGTTTTAGTCATTTTCGCTTAGAAAGTGACTAAAACGGTTAGTTGATCAAATCTGAGGGTTCCATCTTCTCCAATCAGAGGACTTTCTGCTTTTCTGTTTTGTATCATTTTAAAATGAATACTTTGGGTTTTCGGACAAGTGGTTAGACAAAATAAGACATCTTAAGACATCAACTTCATCACTGTTTTTTGATGTTTTTTAGACCAAATGATTGATTTACTAAATTGGAGAAAATAATCGACTTACTAATCAGTCATTTAAATAATTGTTAGTTGCAGCTCTAACAGGGTTACTAATGTAATTAGATCATAATGAATAGGGTTCAATAAAACACTGAAATCACAGAGGAAACTAGTGTGTAGTGCCAGCAACTGCTTTAGCTTCCATGTATCACGTTGCTTTCCAAATATTCCCTTTGAAAAATAAGTCAGTTTTAGTGAGCTTCACCGTGACAGTAATAAGTCACAGTGTGTCCAGAGCTAAATAATCTGAGAACGTAACAATGGAGATGTGTAATTGGGAATACCACTGGACTGTATTTGCACACTGGAATCGTTTGACGTGACTTTGGTTTGTCCTGATTCGCTTTTTATATTAAAAGATAAAAAAAGAAGGATAAGTCATGCAGTGTCTCTCCAGCTACATACAGTTTACATGGTTTCAAGGGTTCAGGTCTCGCATGCTGTCAGCTCCTAAATTCATGTCGAGAGTGAAGAAACGACTTTAAGTACAGCTTGATCTGTGAGTAAAGGGAACACACAGACTGATATTTTGGCTCATATGCATCACTTTGGATATGCAAAGACAAAAATAAACCTTTATATTTCACTAAAAATCCATTTCTCCACCTGTCTAGGGAGCCACATACTGTATCCATCTGTCCAAACGTTATCCATTCTTCCACCTATGCATTCATCAGTATATCCATCTCTATCAACCACCTACTCAGCCCATCCAATCGTCTGTTTGTCCACTGACTAACATGTAAGTCTAACCACGTACTGATCCACTGAACTCTCCATCCATTCATCTATTCTCTTACTTTCCAGAAATGTGATGAGAAGAACAAAACAGACAATGAAATGATCTTACTGTCTTATTTCTCTGGGCCATAGAGCGCCACTGTTGTCCAAAAAGTATTGACATTAACGGTGAACCACATTGTTGCACGGGCAGACGTATTCCGTTATTACGATGAATGCGGGCACTGTATTTTATTTTTGATTCAATCCCACATGCACCGTTCTGCTACTGTAAACTCTCAGTAGAGCACCAAATGTGTATTAATCCGCAGCTGAAACTAGTCCCCAACAAATGCACTATTTATTGCTGTTTGAGTTATGTTTGCTAAAAACTACAGTGCTCTGCTGTTTTGGGAGATTTAGTTTTTGTTTTTTTTTTTTTTGTTTTTTAAATCACATGGGCAGTTTTTAAAGATGTACTTCTTATGGTTCGAAATGTGGTTGCAACCTCCACATTTGCACAGACAAGGTATTGTCTGTTATTGAGAGTTACACTGTTGGTTTTGTTCTTTTCATGGGATTTGTTGAGAATAAGAAAAACACAGAATAACACCAACCTTGTCCTTTAAGACAGAAAGAAAAACAACTTTCTTTTCCTTTGTGTCTTTCTTAAATCTATCTTACTATCTATCTCTTTGGGTATATGATCTAAGTCTAGTTTAATGAGCAGGGCAAGTTCAGAGAAGTTGCCTTAAATACAAAAGAATAAACCTCACAAGAATGTGATCTTGTCCTGTGTCCTTGAGGTCCAAACAACCATCTCTACCCTCCGCACTGTCAAGGGTAAATCTTCATTCATGTTTGACTTCTACCTCACCACTAGATGCATCCTTAAAATTTTGATGTCGCCGATCCGTCTTCATCCGTCTTTTCATTTGAAATTGTATGTTGGCTGCTATTTTCACATCCAGCATGTCGTGGAGAGCACAAGAGACCACTTAGAGTCTCCTCTCTAGGTGGTCCCGCATTAAATAACTTTTTCTTCCTACTCAGCAATGTCCAGTCAAAAATCATCTGTCACTAGAGGTAGGGCGTTGCTGTAAATATCGTCCTCTGGTCATTCTCTGACCCAAGCTATCGTTTCCTGGTAACTTGCTCTATAGTGGCCATGATTGTTCTCCCAGGAAACAGTTAACAGCAAAGGAGAACAGTCCCTGCAGTGTTACAGCACTCCTTGTCTTCTTTGCTTCATCAGGCTCAGGACGTCTCCCTCCTCTGACAGGATGGGAAGTTCAGGGAGGAGAAGCCTCTGTTTTCTTAGCATGTTCTCCCTCTCCCGTGGTGATCGGGTAAAGTTTGACAGTGGGTGTGCTTAGTAGCGCCCCCTGTGGTTCGTCCTGGACATGGTGAGCGGCAGAGACACGGAGGAGAGAGAGGAGACCTCCCAGTAGAGAGAACGAGACAGGAAAAGCTGGTAGAGGATCACCATGGAGATGGACTGGCAGAGAATCACACCGATAGTCACCACCTGCAGAGGGGGAAGACAAGGTAGAGAGTTACAGAAACCATGTGGATTTTTTGGCTACTTGGGTACAAAGAAAAGAGCTGTATCTCACATATTATCACCTTATAAAGCTGTTATAGTGAATGTCTTAGCAAAAAGTTGCTTATTAACACATCCAACAGACACAGAGCAACATCAGTATTGACTTGAAATCAAGTTTCTGGCCATCTGACTAAGTCCAATATTCACCCTCATTTTAGCTCTGTTTTGGTCTCCACCAGCTCCTGAGAAAATATCTGACTCTTTGCTGCTAAACGCTCCACTATAATCACCAGCTGGTTGCCAACTGGGTCTCTCTGCTGTTTGGTGCTGGGCATGTAGAGTACAGTCAATTTACCAGATCTTTTTCACTGAAAACAGCCACTGAGACATATGAGGGTGTAGCTTGCAGGCAGCAAAACCAAAACAAAGAGCTAAAAGAGGTGCTAAAAAGCTAAGAGGGACTGCATTTCACATTACACACAGTCATTTAATCTATTGTTAATATCAACATTTTGAAAATGCAGTTGGGAATGAAACATTCACCTTTAAAAAATACATTTCTGTTTTTCACTACTAATTGCTAGTTGCAGCTACTTACAACTCTGATACCAAGTCAGGACCAAAACTGCAGCCATGTAACTACAAAATATCCAACAAAAGCTCAAAGAGTTAATTGATGGATGTTAATTTCACTAGTTGTTGTGTTTTTTTCTGCAATCAGCATTAACATATTAATACACATGATATTTATAACGTTAACTCCCTATTAATATCTGAACTTGAACAGCTGTAGACCTTCGATATGGTGCCAAAAGTCACATTACCCTTCCTGAACTTCCAACTCAAACAGACTGATCAAACACATGTCACTTTATGGTGGTGCTTTGCTAAAATGTTGTTTGTTTGTGTGTTCTAACCTTCTCCCTCTGGTGCTCGTTGAAGATAACAGACAAGAGGACAAGGACCGGGTGACAGAGGAACCACAGGAAGCATCCCTGCAAGGAAGACCGCATGACCACATGAAGAGCTGTAGGTGATTATTTGTTCGTCTGGAGGCTGCAGGCTAGTGTACAGCATAGTTTACCTTGGCGAAACTGAGGTAGAAGTCTCTTTTCAGGGTGCTCCTTTCGGTGGAGATGATCTGGTAGAGGACAGAGGCCAATAGCACAGCCAGGCCCACTCTCAGAGCCATGAGGAGGATACCTGCCAGACTCTGCTGGGCGTGGTAGCTGTGATGTTCACTGTCAGACTCTGAATACTGCTCCCACAGCAGCAGCACTCCCTGAAAATGACATTGATTCACTCTCAATAGCTCAGATATGATCAGGTGACTCCTGAAGTTTTCTGCTAATAATTATTCTGACTTTTTTTCCAGAATTTATCCCAGAACTCCTAGTTTGTTTGTTTGTTTTTTTTACTTTAATCATTATAATATCACTTGTATCAGATGAGGATCACATTTCCTGAACCAGATTTCATTACAAAAACACATTAAAGAAACACATTACTAAAGTATTTCAGGTTGATAAAGTTTCAGTGTAATCCTGCGTACCTGTGTAATGACTCCACCAACAGCGACAGCCGTGGAGGCCGGAGACTGTTCCCACTGCAGAGGTCTGGACTGAGGCTTCCTGCCTCGACTCAGAGTCCAGCCCATACACAGACTCAGTAACATGTACAGCATGGACACCTGGGACACCATATCCCAGACTGCACAGTGGCAGGAGCCAAAAGAGTGAAAAAGAGGAATGTACAGAACATAATTAATTTCCTGTCGGTTTACTAATGAATCTGATATCATCAGAGAGGTTCCTCTTACTCTTATGACTGAATCAATTTCAGAGGCAGATATAAATATAGATTGAAATAAAAGACATGTTCAAGTAAGAGGAACGTACACTCTGCCAGGCTGCCCATCAGAGGGATACCAATACCATCTCGAGAATACCTGCAGAGCACAAGAGCAGGGACCATAAGACACTACTGCATTGTTTTATATTCTCCTTATTTATCCCTGCAAGGGCAATCAAAGGCTTCATGCTTAAAACTAGTTGTGGGATAGGTAATAAATTGATTAATAGGTAAATATAAATGCTTCCTCCCAAAAAAATCTAAAGAACAAACAAAATAACAAAGCCGTACAAAAATATAAGAGGCACTTGGATTTTCCTTATGAACCTGCCATGTTCTCCATGACAAGTGACTACGTATGCACACAGAACTTGTAGTTTGTCATCAACAATACTAAAAGAAGCAAGGCAGACCAAAACCTAATCAGATCACTGTCTCCATATAGGGTACCAATGGTGTAAGTACGAAGTTTCTACTATGTGTTGGTCTGGAATTATCGTGTTAACAAGAAAAATCCTCCTAATTAAGCCTATTAGCTCATTAATTAGGTATTTTTATACCAAAATCTTTGTCAAATTGATACCTGGTATGAATTTGATCGTGTTACATTAAAGTGTTAAGGAGTTCCAGCAATTTCTGGGAAATTAGTGTTCCCTCATTAAATCTATGCAGAAAGATGCTCCAAAATCTTATCTGTTACTCCATTTTGGGTACCTGTAGTGTAAGTATGGAGTTTCTAATATGTATCATTATTGAAAAAAGTGTCACAGACAACAGTATGAAGACAAAATGTCCCACCCAAAAAAAAAAAAAAGTCCCGCATACCATGTACCATGGATGGAGGGACATAAAATGTGTTATGAGGATTTGAGAAGAAGGACAGTAGAGGAGAGTTTCAGTCATTAAGACCAAATGAAAATGCATCGGAAACAGACTTCTAATACTAACCAACCCAAAGGTTAGCAGCTCCTGAAGTCACAGAGAATACTTCCATTCAACAGTCTAATTCTAGCCTGAATATCAGACTGAACTGTCATTTCCCTTTACTTCATTATTCGGTCTGACATCATGTTCACGTTGGCTGATTTCTGTTTCGCTCAGGGTTCATACTTTCTGGACGGTTTGTCAGGCTCCACTGAATCTACCTGGCCAAGTGGATGTAGTTGCAGAGAGCGGAGCAGCCCTGTAATGCCAGCGCCGTGGTGAGCACTTTGAAGACGGTGTGCATGGGACCTCCTTTCCTCAGAGCCTGGTACAGAGGCTGGATGTAGATGCAGCAGGCTATGAAGTAGGCCAGCAGCAGGAGGAAGTAAAAACTGTGGAGACCTGAGTGAGACAGAGAATAAAAGGAGTCAAGAGGAAACATGATGCAGACCTCCCTTCATACAACTTCTACAAATCATAGCATCTAGCAAGCCATTATGTACTTTCTATCCTTTAAAATATTTAACTTTTGTTTTTTTTTTGTTTTTTTTTTAAAAATCACATAACCATAAAGCTTTGAAGGTGGATAACTTTATTAAGACAGAAAATAGACAGAACCCTGCAATTTCAAGCACAAATTTATGAAAAAAACCTAATCTTTCATTTGGTTATGAGTAAATAAAAAACATATGTGCACTGTTTGGGATTCCCTACATTCATCCAGGAAAA
>NW_024401824.1:0-51645 GCF_016859285.1 Xiphias gladius | reverse complement strand
CTTCCATGTGTGACTATCGCCTGCTTTCTATCACTCTCCAGCTCTCTTCACTTATCTCTTCCTCCTTCTTGTGATTCTTATTCTCGTGATTGATGATCTCTCACCTGTCTTTTTTTCCTCTTATTTGCTTTCATTTCACTCCGCCACAATTTCACATCTTTTCCTCACCTTTTCTCCTTTCCCTTCCTTTATTCTTGTTAGTGTTTTGCTTCTTAATGATTCCTCCAACCTCCTCTTTCACTCTGGCTCTCCCCTGCAGCGTTTTTCTTTTGCTCCCTTTCTCCTCTTTCAATCTTTGAATCCCTCCAAACTCCTCTCTGCAGTGCAGATTTGTCAGCCCAGACCCAAAATCCTTTTTCTTAATCCTCCGTGCATCCCGTCATCATTCTGACCAGGCTGTGACACACCAGCTCTACAGTAGAAATGGTGCAGGTGGTGATGAGTCAATAATTATGAAGATACGTAAAGCAGTGCTTATCAAAACGTAATTAAAATCAGACATACCTTCACTTTTTTACAGGTCTCCCTGAAAAGTTGAAATGCTTCTGGGGTTTTCTGTCCATATTCTAATCTCGCTGGGTATCTAATACTGTACTGGATAGTACGACTGGAGCAAATACAGCTCCTATGAGGTTTTGAGATTCTGCCAATGGCTAGGACTCATGGGATCTTAGTCAACAGCAACATCCCTCTTGAGTCTAAGCTCTGTCAAAAGCTCATACAAAGCTGTAGTTGTTAAACACTAACGATCAGTGTTATATATGTTGACATGATGTGTTGTTCATCATGTCAGATGTGATGTAATAGTAAATGGAATATGTTTTGGGTTATGGACTGTTGGACAAGTAAAACAACAATTTGCTGTGATGGCTGGCATTTTGATTGTGATTAATCTCAAAAATAACAGGCAGTTTATTCAATAATGAAACTAATCATAAGTCGTTGCCATAAGTAAATTAAAATAACCTGGGTAGACATCACTTAAAGCTGCCCCTATTGTTTTCTACGTGCAACCGCACACCGGCGGCGCTGCCTCGCCGTCTCGCAACACTTCACGCCACTGTCCTATTTCCAGCCTTGCCGACCCTGAGAAAAACACATTTTTTCCCCCCCAGGGAAAAGGCTGTTTTGTACTTCCCGGTTCCCATAGATCTTGTTCAATGGGTCCCGTGGCTCTCCTCACTTCTTGCCATCTCTGTCGCTGTCTCTCGTTTGCGTACAATGGATGAGGAGAGAAATATAAAGAGCTATATGACCCGCAAAAGGTTATTACAAAGACAGTGGCAAAAAAGATATTGCCTGGGGAGCCACAGCCCTGGAGATCAGGTTTCAAGTAGCAGGTCAGCACGTCGTTGAAAACATTTTGATGGTCGACATTTTATCAGTATTGTATGATCAATGATCTCTGATCCTGCTCTGTGTGCGGTCCTGGTCCTGTTGGCGCGCTGCAGTGTGATGCTTCCTATTGGTGCCAGGGGCAGCACCTGACGGGGGTTAAATAACACGCTGCGGAGCTTCTACAGCAACTGTGTGCTGTGTGTGTGTGTGCACGCACATACTTCATGCTTCCTGTTTCAGCTCGGAAAAGGTGGCAGCTGATGAAGAGTCTGATTACCAAGTTGTGGAGGTGGTGGTGTTATTGATAAGCATCCACCCACACACACACACACACACAAAACACACAAAGGGGATGAGGAGAGTATTAGTAGGCATGGAGGGAGGGCAGGCCCATTGTAATTATAGGGTAACTGGGGCTTGGGAGATTGATGGTTCACAGTCTTACACACACACACACACACACACACACACACACACACACACACACACACACACACACACACACACACACACACACATAAACACACACACACACACACACACATAAACACACACACACACAAATACACACTCAATGAAGTTTGCTGACAGAGACTGAGGGTGAGAGAGAGGCACTAATGAAAGAAGAAAGAAAGAGGGAGAGGGATGAAAAGAGAGAGATAACGAGAGGAAGGTGTCTCACGCTGTTTCTCTCTGAATACTCAAACATTAAACAGTGTATCCAGGTGTAGTTTACCTCTTTTTCCTCAGTATCTTTTTCTATTCTATCTGTACCTCTCTTATTTACATTGGCAATTGAACCCTTTGGAGTTGTCTTCACCTATGTATAAATTTACCTTAAAATACCTTCAGATCTTCATCTAAGTTACAAAAATGAACAAACACAATTTCTTTTAACAAATAACACACAAATAATTGCATTGGTCTTGTCAATAATGAATACATCATTGAAACACTCACAGTGTGGGTTGGAAAAAGTACATGAACCCCTCGACTAATGACATCAACAGAAGCTAACTGGAGCCAGGAGTTATTAAACCTGGAGTCCAGTCAGTGAAACCAGACTGTAGCTGTGGGTTAGAGTTACTTTGATTTATATAAATAATTTTGAGTTTGCTGTTCAAAAGAGACATCTGCTGATGTGAACCAGGCCTCGCAAAAAAGATTTCAGAAGACTTACGATCAAGAATTGTTGATTTGTATAAAGCTGGAAAAGGTTACATAGTCATCTGAAAGAGTTTAGATATTCATAGCTCCCCGGTCAGACAAACTCTCTATAAATGGAGACGACTTAGTTCTGTGTTTACTCTCCCTAGAAGTGGGCGCCCAGCTAAGATTACTCCAAAGGCACAACACAGAATGATCTATGAGGTAAAAAAGAAACTACTCAGGCTTACAGCTAAAGGCTTAAAGGAATCATTGGTGGACACCATGGTGGAGCACCTCCAATGATGAGCTGCTCCACCATGGTTTCCTTTCATGGACACCATGGTAGAAGCTGATGCGCTTCCAAAAAAAAAAAAGAAAAAACAATCACTGCGTACCTGAAGTTTGCCAAAGAGCAACTTGAAGCTCCAAAACGCTACCGGCAAAATATTTTGTGGAATCTAAGGTTGAATAGGAAACTAAGGTTGAATAGTTCAGGAAGAGCATGCAGCACTGTGTATGGCTGCTTAGCTGGCTCTGGTCCTGGTCTTGGTCACCAAGTTTATCAAGGTGTCTTAAGGATAATATCCGCGGGCTGTTTGCCAGCTGAAGCTCAGTAGAAGCCGGGTGATACAGCAGGACAATGACCCTCAACATGGAAGTAAATCTACTACAGAATGACTTCAGAGAAAGAAATCCACCTTCTGGAGTGGTTCAGTCATAGTCCAGACCATAACCCAATAGTGATGCTGTGGAATGAGATCAGAGAGCTGCTCACATCAGACATCCTAAGAATATGGCTGAGCTGAAGCAGCTGGAAGCAGGAAGTATGGTCCAAAATCCCTCCTGAACGTTGTGCAGGTCTGAACCGCCACTACTGGAAGCACTAGTCTGAAGTCAGAGGTTGATCAGTTATTAAATCCAAGGGTTCACTTATGTTTTCCACCAGCTTTGTGAATGTTGAATGGGTGTGATAAAGACACAAAAGATTATAACCATTTGTGTGTTATTAGATTAAGCACATTGTGTTTGTTTTCACTTGTGAGAAGATTGAAGAACAATTGATGTAGAAAACCGGGTAATTCTAAAGCGTTCACATTAGCTTTCTTACCCCCATATGTTTGAAAGAGACAGTTTGGATTTTCTTCTATTTTTTATCTGTTTTACGTCTGTAACTATTTTTTACATTTTTTACATCAGTACAGATGTTTTCAGAAGCCAGACTGTTCTGTAGTACTTAAGGTTATCTTGGTGCTCAGTTATAGTGACAGGTTAAAGTACATGTTTTATGTGTCTGATGAGACTCCCTGTACAGACACACATGAGCTCGTTTCCATTTTATCCTCGCTAAGCTCTTATGTGCCAGCTGTGGTTCTGCAGCTGGAAGAATGAAATCATTTAAAACTTAGAAATTAATCCTGGCCAATGGTTCTTCTGGGATTTGACGCCACTTTGAAGTTTAGCTGTGACGATGCGAGTTAAGTGAAAAGATGGGAGATCCGTTGTTTTGCAATGTCCTTGCACGTCAAAAAGCCACACGACGTCTAAACGGACATACACAGCGATCGGTCATAAACGGGTCGGGACGTTTTACCGATACAATTCATGTCATTTTTTTTTTTTTTTGTGATGATGATGAATGATGGAAGGGAAGGGAGAAAAAAAAACATACAACAAGTAGGGCTTTTTTATTATTATTATAGTTTTTTTTTTTTTTTTTCTTCTCTTCTCTAATGTCCATTGAGGTGTCTGTGTGTCTTTTTTTTTTGTTACGTCGCGTAACAATCATTTTTTTCAAAAATTGCATTGCATTCGCCATCAGTGGTTTTTAAAAAAAAAAAAGGCAGAGATGTCAACGTGTGCCTCTAATGTAAAAACCTGACAATAACTTCGTTTACATAACTTGGTTCCTTTTCATCAAATCAGCATCAGTTTGGAAATCATTACAGTTTATTTGCTGCCTTAAGCTCTTATATCACAAAATAGTAGCACTTTAGATGAAGTTAGATGTTATCATCTTTATATTCTCAGTGTTGAGCCATTAACACTGGGTAACATGTTGTTGGAGTTGTTTTATTTATCTCCCATTATCCTCTTTTTAGCATTATTTCATTTCAGCATTGGCTGCCCAAAACTAATTTTCCAAATAATCATGCTTCCTCTTTAATGTTTACTGAATATTTCTGTTTTTCTCCATTTCAGATTCCCATTGTGTAGATTCACAAAAAAGATCAGTTTGTTGTGGTTGTGTGTGTGGCTGGGTTCTCTGGCTGTATGTGGAGCTGAGAAGGCCCAGTCTCATTTTTTAATTTTATCAACCAATAAACACAACACAAGGTTGTTTCAGAGTAATGGAGAAATGGTCGAGCTGAGACGGCCTTTAATGAGGTTAGACACACACACACACACAAACACACAGAGACCGGCACATGAAAAAGCATCCATCAAAATACATGTTGTTGAACTCGCGCACACATTCTGGATACAGCAACTGGCAAAATGTTACTTATCATGCACATGTCTTAGATGATGCAGAGATGGATTATAGGATGATGTTTTGAAGCTTCATGCTTCACAGAACCAGCAAATTATTTTTTATTATTTACTTATACCCAGTCATGCCTGCTTTAATCCACAAGTGAAATGCTGCACTAATGGATAATAGAGAAGCTTATTCCTGTCACCAGTATGCACAAGCTGATTATGAAGCAGCTATATAAGTTTTCATTATAAGCAGTGATCTAGTGTTATATAAAACCTGAGAAAAGTGACAAAACCGCAGCAGGCAGTGTCACTCATCGAAGCCAGTAAAACGAACCAGGTTGGTAATTATCAGTAGTCAGAATTCCTGTGGTGTCACAGAACGAGCTCATGTTTACTGTCTGCCCTGTTTTACACCTACAAAACTCTGGTTGTTGAAGGAACCAAAAAACCCTGCTCACTGTCTATCACTTGTATTCAGGCATGTATCAAGATAAAATTCCTTTGTTGCAGGTCTGAGGACTGAAACATGTACAAGTGATCATCACAGTGTTACGGTCGTTTGTTTAAATCACAGTCAGTTTATGATCCGACGTCAGTTCCAATGTCTGTAAGACTTTCTACTGTGCAAGAACTTCGGAGTGAGTGATACCTACAAAATCCAAAAAAGGGAAGAATATCTACCGACTGTTGTACTCATTGTGTTCTGTTTCAGTGACAGTTTGAGTTTCACCGCTAAGTTTTGATTTTGATTGATTATAAGACGTGTTGTTTTTTTTTTTACACTGCTTTACCGTAGGCAGACTGCTTTTACTTGACTCTTATACCTTCTTTTTGTACATAGTTTACATTAGTTTGATTCTTCTCAGTACAATGTAACCTGTGGATGTCATTATGTCAATATGTCATTAAGCTTTACAGATGCTGAAAAGACAAGTAAAAATAATAAAGTGAATGAACATTGTGGATAAACTTGAACTTAATTAGCAAATATAGATCAGTTAAATTTTCCTTGACTGGATAACCAATTGATTTGTTAAGTGTTCAAAGTGAATCACTGACGTCAGTGTCGAAATTCTGGATCTGGGAAATAACGTACACTTATTTATTTGTCTGTTGTTTAAAAGAAACTGATACTCTGCAGTAAAACACAAGTAACCAAATTCCAAGGGAGCATTCACACTGGATGCATTTGTACAAGGAGTCATTTACATCTGCTCCAGCCGTTGAGTCAGAGAGTTTTACACCTCGTCGGTCCAGCAGTCAGGGGTCGGCTGGAGGCAGGGGAAAATGTTTCTAAGCAACATCAGGGAGGATGTTTTTATGGATATTTCACCGCATCGGGCGAAACACACCGTTGATTATAGTAAATCTTTGCGGTTCTTAGGTTGTGGTACAGAACTTCTGGCTTCATGAAGCTGTCATGTATGTTTATGTATGATGTGGTCTGAGCGGTCCACCAGAGCGGGGCCGACTGCAGAAAGGGGAGAAGACAATATTTTTATTTTTACACACGGATATTTCTCAATGCTGTTTTAATCGTATTCGTTTTATACACAGTGATTATGACCGATAGGAGAGAGAAGAAGTGACATGACAACAGTTAATGCATTTGGTTAAAGTATCAAGCATTTTAACAACCACATTCAGCTAAGACTGAAATGTTGTAGGTCAGAGTCATTGTGCGGGTTTTACTTTTCCTTCTGATCCTGGTTTCCAGTAGACTGACTGGATGTGCAAATGATAAAGCTCCTCTCTCAACAGTTAAAGCAAACGCTGCAGTTTTATGTCGCAAGGACACAAAAAGCAAAAAAGCTGAGAGCCTTCTGAGCCACTGTAGCAGGAAACATTATAATATATTTGGATGGAGTAATAAAGGAGCAAAGAGAAAACAGGAAGCTCAGGGGGGAGGGAAAACTGGGAGAAAGAGGAAGGAGGAGAGTGGCAACAGCAGAGAGCAAAACTAGCAACAACATCCTGGGGCGATGAAGAAGAAAATACTCTTTAGATTCAACCCAGGTTACACGACTCAGTTTCTGTCTACAGGGACTGAACAGCGCTACCTCAGATTATTATCTAAATATACCGTTGTATTTATTTAGTTTCCTAATCACTCTGGAAGCAAAATAGAATGAACGATTACAAATTAAAATATTTTAGACTAAATTTAAAGTCCTTGGAAATCTTCTTTTTCAACAATACTGTAATATATTTGGATTTGATTGGATTCCTGTGAGTTCTGTATTCCTCCAGTGCATCGGGAAACTCAAGGTTGACCAAATCACTGTAACAAAAAATATTTTAAAAAGTGCCAACACATCGTCTTCTCTGGCTGCAGAGCTTAGAGACTAACACAGATGACAGATCAGTGTTACTACTCATCCAGCTCAACCGTGTCCTTGTAAAATCTGCAGGGAAATGAGTGAAAGATACAGAGAAAATAAAACATCTGTTTAAGCTGCACAGCTGGAGCATGTCTGGGACTGTTTTAATAGTAACGTGCCCAAACAGTTGAAAACGGGGTTCTTGTTTAAAATCGGCTTTCATTTGTTTTCTCTGTGCAGTCACAGTGAGTGCGCTGAAGTTAAAGTCGTGTGTTATACTTGAATCTCATTGGCATCAAACATCTGGCAGCTAAGCTGTTTAGTGTATTGAAGTGAGACTTCACACAAATTGTGGATCAGTCTCAGTATTTATCACTTCACGAATACACCTCTATAATATAATGTCAGACCTTCCCAAACTTACCGTAAATGGTGTGTAAAAAAAAAAAAAAAAGACACAGAGGTTGAGGGCAGTAAGGTTTTTTGTTTGTCCATATTTATCTAGGACTGTACTAGCAAAATGGTGGAAGGTGTTTTACAGGACTTCCGGAGTATTCAGCACCACACGGTGTGGAAGGAGAGAAAGGAGATTTTCATAATGGCAAATGAATATGATATGAAAATCTGGGAAGACTTTAATGAGGGGGTAAATAAGTACGTAACCGTTTTATTAGGCACAGAGAGATAGATTGGACTTAGCTGCTGGTCTGCATTCAGCGCCAGACAACAGCACATTGCCCTTAATTTCAGTTTGTATATTTCCTTTGATTTTTTTCCAGCTCACAGCAGGAATGAATCACTGCAGTATGATTGAAGCAGATGTTTATCCGTTTACAGCAGCAGTTTTGTCCAACTGTAGCCATAAATGTGTATTTATTCCTGCATAAAAAGTTGTAAAAACCTCTAAGAACCAGCAGTCTACGGGACAGAACTTTGATCATTCCATCACTGAGGTTTTTTTTGAGCTTACCATTATTTTCAGGCTAAATGTGAATTAATTCCTCGCTTACAGCCTTTAGTTCCTGCACTTTGAAGAGTGTGTGATTTCAGTTCTGACATACAGCTAGTTTATGACCAGTATTTCAAGTTCAGTAGCAAAGAAACTACAATATATTTTAATCTATTTTGTTTCGGACATAGATGACAAACACAAGACAGATTAAATGTGTGAAACAGCCAAACAGCAGGTCTGAATTAGAGACAGTGCCTTTGAATGACAAATTACAAAGACCCCAACAAAATAAAGCATGTGAGGGTGCACAACTTTGTAGTAGGCTTAGTAAATCAGCCGTTAGTCAAATATCCACTAGAACAGATTCATATCACAGATACAAGTTAAGGTCATGCATTGAAAATACAAAAGATTGTGCTCATTGCTTAAAAGAATAGGAAAGTGCTTCAACTGTCGATGAACGTGACAGTGCAAAATATGTCCTGGGTATTTTATCACCGCTGCAGAAGAAGCGGAGAGACTTATTATTAGATGGATCTGTCTGGAGTCGGTTTCATATTTGTGCAACTGTAAAACAATAAAAGTGTCAAGTGCGCAAGTAGAAGTTGGGGAGGAGAAATGGACTTGTCACTGCAAAGTTGTGTGTCATTACATGTGCACACTTAAAACCTAGTGTTCCAGTGTACATGTGACAAATTCCCATGATCTTGGCCTGGAAATCCATGTCTCTGTGTGTTACAGGATAAGATAGAAATTTACAAAGGCATTCATAATGTTTTAGTGAGTTGTGTTGGGTCAGAAAGACCTCTTGGTCAGTAAAAATTTTTTTTCCTCCACACTGACTGCTGTCCCACCTTCTCTCCACTGTGATTCATCACTGCTACTCAGCAGTCAAACAGAGCCTGTGGATGTCTGCATACTTGTCTTCATAATACAAATTAAACAGCAAGAGCTTCTTTTCCTCTAGTCACTATTCTGCTTAAACACTCTAGTCATAAATCTAACATAGATAAATGTAAGACAGGGACAAGGGACACACTTCTCACTTTTGCTTCCTTTATCTTTGCTGTCACCCTCTCTACCTACGTGCACTGGATGCTTAAATCTCTGGCAGTTGGAGATGTATGAAAGGACTAGGCGGATGTACACGTGTCTGGTCGAGGATAAAGCTCAATCTTAGCGCTTTATTGCAAAATATAGCTTCTGAAATGCATTGACCGTTGCAGATTGATGATGTGTAAAAAATATGTAATGGGGATTTCCCATGAACTGTTCTGGTGGAGCTTATTTTTCGCCAGCAGACGGTTAACGGCGAAGTATCAGCAGATTTATAAAGACTTCTGCTGACTAAATTAAGTTAAACATAAACCCTGAAACAACTGCCGGCCACTCACAAAGACTGTACCGTATACACGGAAGATTCTTAATGCAGTTATGAGGACGTACGTACAGTCACCGCGTTAGTTTCATGAACTGTAGTCCTGCTGTTAACCTTCAGCAACACATGCCACTCCTTACACTAAATCTACTCCTGAAATGGAATCTAATCTGTAACCCTAAACCAACGAAGACACAGCAGAGATCAGACCTCATCAAATGGCTTCACTACAATGGATTTCTCTCTACTTTCTTCACTTAGGAGAACATCTGGTTGTCGTGAGTACAGAGGTACAAAGACATGACCAAAATTGAATTCAGGTTATTAAGATTTCAGCTTTGGTTGAGTTAGCGATAACCATGGATACCGACTGTTTTTACTACCGTCACAGTTTATCACACATGTATTAACCAGTGAGGGCAGCAAACACAGCTTGAGCAGCTACTCTGTCAGAAATTCGACAAAAGAAGAGCAGCTGGCGTATCTTCTTACAGCCAAACAAGCTATGGGCTGGGGGGGATTCATCGCGTCACGTTGTTTCCATAAAGAAAAGGGTCAATAATTTACATCATGCCGCGATCTGATGTCAACACGGTGCAGCATGAGTAGGTTTTCACATAACAGTAGGGCACAGAAAAAAATGACTGGTGACCGTGTTTCCTAGATCAATTCTTAGTGATCAAAAGCAGTTGGCATGAACCCTAGTGCCAGGTATATTGCATTTACTGAGGCTGCTTCACAATAAAAGCCACCCTGTGGTTTGCCCGTTGAACGCTTTTAATGTGAAGCAGCACCAGGAGGGAATGTCGGGTTCGCGTTAGCAGTGACACAACACAGTTATGATACATTTGTAGAGAGCAATCGAGGAAGAGGGAGGCTTCTACCAGTTAGATAAAATTACGACCGGTAAAATCAAAGTACATGCATATATCACTTCCTGTGAATTCTCTCTGCGTTTGAAGTTAATTTGATTCCTGCTCAGGAATGGCGCACTCAGCCAGTAACAATAAAAACTACTACACACAGAGATAATCACTCTGATGTACTTCTCTCCATCTCTTTAAAGTTCTCACATGGTCCACTTCTACCCTGATCAGTGATACACATGTCCCAGAATGCCTTTTGACCACCCCTGGAGTATCTGTTTGGCCTGTTGTATTCAGTTGTTAACAGTCGTAGGTGTTCATCCAGGAAAATCCAGCCTTGTGCCCTTACTCCAGAATGCAAAAAAGACGTTTCTTTTTCTCTTTAATAGATATATTAGATATGAGATACAACGTCACCCCGCTTCTCATTGACCTTCCCCGATGGAACGAGCTAACAAATGTTGTCAGAGCAGGGGTGTCCCTCTCTATCTTCAGGAATCTCCTTGCACTTTGTCTTATTGAACAGATTTAGTAGTTAATACTTACCTCAAGGTCTCCTACTGCACTGAAGCTTTAGCGCTGTCGCTCACTTGTAAATCGCTTTGAGTAAATGTAAATTTAACTCGTCTACAGCCAGGCAGCTCAGCAGCTGAGGGATTTGGTTTCAGCAGCTTGTTATTATACCTTCCATTCCCCTGCTCCACAGCGGGCTGTATCGCTTCCTGATCTCATCTAATTCAGTGTGCTTATATGAAATGGATGATCCATGGATTGAGCTGCCACTGTTACAGACCAATATGTTGCTGGGAACAAACTGTTTTCAACCCTCCACAACTGTTTCCAGTCCCTCCACTGTGCCTTCCAGTACGGTTGGCTGAGCTTCTCTCACATTCCCAACAACTTCTGCAGATTACAGCTGAATGTCGAGTAAATGGTTTCCACTCAGCCATGTCATTATAATCCATGTTTTCCATGGCACAGAGAGTAATTCATGGGCAGGTGTGTGAGGATAAGAGAAGATGGTTTAGTAGAATATGTTTTTATGATGAATTGTGTTTCTTGAATGATATCTTGGAGGTGTAGTGGAGTGTAAAATTCCACTGTGTCTTTAGAACACACACTGGGGGATTTAACACACTGATTTGAACTACTTCTATACAGTGGTTACCTGTTTTTGAAAAGGGACATTTGAAGCAACCACTTGACTGTTTTTTATTTCACTAGTTTTTATTTGTCTGTGTGCACTTTTCTTGACTGCACAGATGAAAATACTAACACATTAATTCAAGGTACCTGCAGAGGAATAAAAACAGTGAAATGAAAGACTGACACATAGCAGACGACTCTCAATTTCTCACTGGAAATCTCATCATCCAGTCAGTTTTAGTTATGTACTAGATACATTATACACTGATGAGCCAAAACATAACGACCACCCGTGCCTAGTATGCTGTTGATCCTTCACGCGCTGCCAAAACAGCTCCGACCTGCCATGTCATGGACTCTACTAGACCTCTGACGGTGCCCTGATGTAAGCACCAGATCCTTTACGTCCTGTAAGTCGCAAGGTGGAGACGCCGCGGATCAGACTTGTTCCAGCACATCCCCCGACACCCTGTTGCTCGTTTGTTGTTTGTCCCTCCTCAGATCGCTGTCCGTAGGTACTCACCACTGCTGAGCGGGAGCACCCCACGAGCCTTGTTGTTCAGGAGATGCTCCGACCCAGCCCAGCCGTCTGGCCATAACGATGTGGACTGTTAGAATCTTTCAGGTTTTTACACTTGCCCATTTCTCCCACTTACAACACGTTGACTACAAGAACTGACTGTTCACTAAACGTTTAATACATACCAGACGATGACATGGACCATTGTTACGAGATAAACGTTAATCGCATCATTTGCAATGGTCGTAATGTTTTGGCACATCGGTGTACATACAGTTACCACTGTCTTTTTCATGTTGGCAGTATAAACTGGTAGCATTTTTTTATGATAGTCATTGCCTGTAAAACAGACCATCAAACACGGATCATGATATTTCTGACAAAAAGCATTTTATCAGTTCCTATCAACACTTTTAGGCCTCAGGTTGAGTATAGAGCTCCTGCAAGCTGTACAATCCAGCTGAAATACAGGAACACACTACAGCACATTCCTTCTTTTTATAAGCTACAACGCCACAGTTTTCCTCTGAGCTTCCCTGTGGCTGCAGCTTGACAAACCATATAACGGACTTTTTTTGCCATCGAAAGTGTGAAAACAGAGAGAGGATTTGTTCTGTCGATATCAGAGCTCCCTACATAAGATGTGAGCTGCCTCCAACCTGCAGCAGACTGTCGTATATTGTAAATTCTATGTCTTGCATACAGGGCACGTCCAATAAGTCACATGAACCTTCATGTCAATTGACATTCATAATGTAGCTTTGGGGGCGTTGCGATATGCCACGGTTGGTTATCTCATATGTCTCGTAAATGTCGATTTTTGGCCCTTATCTTCAGGCCTGTAACAACAGCGAGCTGACGACAGATGCTGCTGAGCTCAGGGGCAGGGCAGAGTCTGAAGCTTGGTTTAGCATCTGTCTGTGTCAAATCATTTTAAAAGTTATGTTAATGCTTCTATAATGTCACTTAGATACCGTTTTATCTTTTAGCCAAACAGACAAAGAAGAGATAGCGGAAATATGGTAAATGGTAATTCAGCACTTTAAGATGATTTATAGCTTTACTGGTGAAAGTGTTCCTTTACTCCATTGCATGTACATCAAATCAGAGTGAAAATTACCTTCAGAGAGGATGAACAAAATACATGGTGACCAATATGGCCAAGGATTATAAAACAAACTAGTGATACAGATGAATAATGTCACTTATAGTAAATTACATGTAGTTATTTTTCTCTTACTCAGCTGAGTTTTTTTCCTGGTTTAAAAAAAAAAAACAGTACGTACTGAGATCAGAGGAAAAATGTATTTGTGTGTTTCATCTGTGTGATGACGGATGTTGTCTTGTCCGAAGAAGGAATTAGCTTGAATATACAGATGAGATATGGGACTCATTCGGATGTGATTGAATATGTTCTCTAGATGGTTTTGCTATTTGCAGCACATCAGTATCTAGTAATGAGTGACTGCAGTGGCTGTTACAATTCAGCAAGTGTTGGTATAATATGTGTCAGTTGTTCCCAAACTGGTTCATGGCAGTTCAGGCTTCCTTGCTTCGGGTTCCAGGTGGCTCTGGAAAAAACAAGGAATATTTTGATTTCTTTATAGTTTCATTCATGTGAAAACTATGCTCTGCTCCAAAGGTATCAGGTCAGACTGTCTGTTGGTAATGTAAAGAAGAAAAATCTTTGTTATATAATTTGGAATAGTCGCTCTGTGGCTCCATTCTGGACATAAATCTGTCATATCTTGCATGTAACAATGGTTTTCATTATTGACTAACCTGCCAATTATTTTCTTGATTAATCATTTTTTCCTGAAAAATGTCAGAAAATAGCAAAACCTTTTTATTAATTATTAATATAATTTCCCAGGGCTCTGCAGCCCTGTATGGTGACCGTAACACCTGTAGATACAAACCCTCACAACATCAAATTATAACAACAGAAAACCCCAGAGCTCTGTGCAAGGTGAACTGTATAATTTTATTATAATGTGACTTCATGGTCACCTGTTAGATCTCAGTGAGAGCTGCTGGGCCATTATACTGGAGCCTCATTACTATTCAGAACTATGCATACAGACAAGAAAATAAAATTTTAGTAAGCGTCCTGCTCACATCCATTTTACAAATAAGCCATCTGTGAGGCGCACAGACACACACTCAGTCGCACCACATTACAATCAGTTTCATAATTTCCTAAATACCAACTCAAAGACAGTTTCTTTAGATTTGCATAAATCAGCCGACTTAACATGTTTCTGTTGAGCAGAGGGGGGAGATGAGATATTTTGTGGTGACGTAAGAAGGGATGGATTAAAAGATCACTTTTCAGGGAGATTTTTGTTGATCCTTAATGTCAAACAGCTTGTAGTACAATGATGATCTGGATTCTGACTGTTGCACTGATGTAACAGTTTTAATGTCTTTTTTTGCCCCTTTAATTTTGACTGCTGTTTTTTTACATAATCCATGTCTGTTATATTATCACTTTACTTTAATACATTGCTTTATATTTCCGCTGTGAAGCACTTTGTTTAACACAGGAGGAAATGCCAATAGGAAGAAATAAACTTGAAAACAAGATGCTTTATATAAATACATAAAAACCACTTGAACTAGTTTTGCAACTGTAATTTGTATTTTTTATCAAATCTTTTATTTTTTATCGATACTAATGGTAACATGTACAGTTACAAAAAAGGTTACAGCAACAACAGAAGACACATACACAGACACAGATGAAATACACTCACTGAGCACTTTATAGGGAACAACTGCACACCTGCCTATTCCTGCAATTCAGCCAATCATGTAGCAGCAGTTCAGTGCATTAAATCCTGCAGATTCAGGTCAGGAGCTTCAGTTAATGTTCACATCAAACATCGGAGTGGGGGGAAAAAGTGTGATCTCAATGACTTTGGACATGGCATGATTGTTGGTGCCAGACTGACTGGTTTGAGTATGTCTGAAACTGCTGATCTCCTGGGATTTGCGCACACAATAGTGTCTATAGAGTTTTCACTCAGAATTGTGCGAAAAACAGAAAACATCCAGTGAGCAGCAGTTCTGCAGACGGAAACGCCTTGTTGATGAGAGTGGTCAGCTGACAGAAAGGCTACGGTAACTCAGATAACCACTCTCTACAACTTTGGTGAGCAGAAAAGCATCTCAGAATGAACAACATATCCAACCTTGTGGTGGATGGGCTACAACAGCAGAAGACCACATGGGGTTCTACTCCTCTCAGCCAAGAACAGAAATCTGAGGCTGCAGTGCGCACAGGCTCACCAGAACTGGACAGTTAAAGACTGGAAAAATGTAGCCTGGTCTGATGAATCTGGATTTCTGCTGAGGCAGCAGATGATAGGGTCAGAATTTGGCGTCCGCAGCGTGAATCCATGAACCCAACCATGTGTCAACAATTCAGGCTGGTGGTGGTGGTGGTGAATTGGTGTGGGGAATGTTTTCTTGGCACTTTAGGCCCTGAATACCAATCAGTCATTGTTTGAATGCCAAAGCCTGAGTATTGTTGCTGACCATGTGCATCTGTTTATTGCCACAATTTACCATCTTCTAATGGCTACTTCTAGCATGATAATGCCACATATCAAAAAGCAAAAGTTGACTCAAACTAGTTTCATGACCATGTTCAGTGAAGTTCAGTGGCCTCCCCAGTCTCCATATCTGAATCTAGAAGAACATCCTTGGGCTGTTTTAGAACAGAGGATTGGCAGCATGAATGTGCAGCTGACAAATCTGCAGAAATGATGTGATGTAGTCACGTTAACATGGACCAGAATCTTAAAGGAAATGTTTCCAACATCTTGTGGAATCCAGGCCACGAAGAACTGAGGCCGTTCTGAGAAGAAAGGGAGGCTCTGCCCAGTATTAGAGTGCTGTTCCTAATAAAGTGCTCGGTGAATGTATACTCAGACACACACACACACAAATGTGGCTGAGTTAAATCATAGTATGTAAAGAGAGAGGTGAACAAGGCAAAAAAAAAAAACAAAAAAAAAAACAAGAAGGAAAAAATAAAGGAAACATCATATATGTATCAAAATCTGGGTTGGGTCAAGACAGGACATGTGGGTATAGAACCAGGACCCAGGGGTTGGGGGGGAAAACAGGCACCACATATGCCACCTGTAATCTATATATTATGAATGACAGCAAATAAATGTTAAAATTACATTTATCCTTTACAACTTGCAAGCATTGCAAGAGGAAAATGTGAACCAGATGATTGAAGTAAATTATGTTTGTATCCATTTTCATTTACACGTGTTGTAGTACATGTGACGCTATCCTGTTTTATCAACAAAACATTTGTATTGAACTCATTGTTCATCTTCCTCTTGTACTTGTAATTATTATTAATGCTTCTCGTTATAGTATAATAGTAGTATTGTAGTGGTATTTGCAGTAAGATGATAAGTGGCAGATCTTCAGCACTCTCTTCCTCCTTCCAGCGCTCCCATCCCCGTCCTGTTTTCCTCTGCATTTCCACCATCTCATATGTTCACGTGGTCCCGGTGTAGATGGGCTTTTGTCTACAAAGTGCTGATGTAATCAATCTGTCTATCAAGCCAACGTCTGCTAACTCCCTCTTCTCTCTCCTATAACTTTGTTGCTCTTTCCTCCTCCTCCGTATCTTTCCTCCATAATTCCTCAGCCGTAGCTTCCTTTCATTTCCTTCATCTGACAATAAATCCATTGGTCTCTCGAGATCATTGATGATGTTTAGTAACTGACCTGACCAAAACCTCTAAGTTAACCTGTCTCTCCCATCTCTGTTCCGTTTTTTTTTTTCTACATTACACCTCTTTGATCTAAGAGAGGAAAAGCAGTTCTTCTAACACTAAGTCCTGATTGCCAGTTAACTTAACTCGTGACGACAGTGGAAACAAATTGCGAACACAACATTAACATATTATCACTTTTTAAGTTGATCTCCAACAACTCCTGAGGGAAATACTTGGCTCCTTGGCTGCTAGATGCTCCACTATGTTCACCAGCTGGTCTCTTACATCTTGCAGAAACGTCCAATAGGAACAGACATAGCTCAATTAAACACTGCGCATTAAATCAGTAGCATGCAACACAGCAAACTTGATAAATCATACATTCACAAGTAAATCAGAATCAAGGAAGGAATACATTTGAGTCTTCACAGCTCCCTGCCGACTGCACTTACACAGCACACGTTCACTTCTCACTTCAACAAGCTACTTTCACAACAATGCATCACATTATACTGCTCAAATGAGCTTTCTAGCTCTCTGTCTTCCTGTCACTCACAGTGTTACTCCTTGAATTGAACTCTTCAAATTAGCTTTTTCTTTGCAGGGTTAAGAACCGAAGCTTAGAGTCATTTGCACACCTAAAAAGATTTTTTCTTTTTCTTTTTTATAATCCGCCATCCATGTCAGCCAGCAGCCTCTGATCTGTGTCACTATGGGTCAAACCATTGTACCAGCCAGTGAGTCAGTCAGACAAAAATATATTTTCCGAGGAGAAGACACTAAGTCTTCACCCGCTGTGTTGTAAAGTGTCAATCAAATCCTTTATGTGAGACATCTTAGCCTCTCAGTCATGACCACAGACAGGGACTGAAGCCTGCAATTTAAAGGAATACACCTTCTACTCGCACATTATGTTATGTTCAAAATTACTATATTATCTTTACAGTTAACCACGTGACATAATACCAAAGCCTTTTAATTCTGTTCTGCTTTTAATTTTCATATCAATATCTGTTCCTTTTTGTTAATGAAGGTGTAGGGTTCTCCGTGCAAGATCTGCAGTAAATGTGACAAAAGGGAGACAATTTGATCATATTGAGGCAGGACAATACAGGAATCTTCACTGGAGTGTGTCATTGTCAGTTAATGGTAAATATATCGAAGATTTCCATAGAGGTGATTTTTTAAAAAAAAATAATTTTCCTCTATACTGCACATTTGATACGTTAACAGTCAGTTCAAATGAATAATCCCTAATCCCCCTTCAACCTGGAAGAAGTGCAGAGGTGAAGACCTGTATTATTTTTTCAACCTTGTTTAAATTTGATGAGGGAAGGATAAATAACAGAAACACTTCGCTTTCAACCAAAACTGAACATTATAACCTTCATGAAGAAGGATTTATTGTAAGACCGTTGTATTAGACTGCATTAGTTTTAGTTAGGTGTACCTGATAAACTGGCAGCTGACTGAAAGGGTTGCACATTCATTATACTCCCAAAGTAATCATGTTTCTATTGTTTCATTCACTTGAAAAAGAGGCAGCAGTCATGGTGCGGTGCAGGTTTGTCTTCCGAATGGATTTCTTACGTTGTCTCATTCATCTGTGACAGAGCAAGAAGGTTTGCACTAGGAATTGTTTTGCTGTCCAGCTGAAAAATGTTTGTTGCTGCTGAAAATGAGAGGATCACTCGCTCAGTGTTGTCATGAGAGAACATACAGCACACGCCCAAACTGACCAAACACACATGATGCAGGGTCTCTGATGTGAAGTTACGTGCCTGCCTGCTCATGCAGAAGCATAAATCCACCTTAACATACAGTATAAACTAGTATATAATTCATGTGATAATTCAGCATAAATAAAGTGCAAACAGAATGTTCTGTATAATGAAAACATTGGTCTACAGCAGTGGAACTGAGGTTTTCACTCAACCACCACAGGAAATTAATATCTGTGGCTAAATAAACAATTAGATGTAACAAAGTAAAACAGATATTAATAAAAACTGCAGTCTAAGCTGCACATGGTCTCCTCACAGAACTGCACCTCAGCTCAGCTGTGATTATTGAACTCACTAAATTATTCAGTGGTAGCTTTGGGAAGAAACCCAGTCTCAGAGGCACATACTGTACCCTGACACAGGGCAGGGGGCTTTTCAGATATGTCTGTTTTATAAGATGATGCATCATGAGAATAATGTGTGATGCAATCATAAGCCAAAATAAAACATGCAATCTTCAAATTGAATATATACACTACAGTGTATACACCTATGGTATTCACTATATAAATTCAAACAAATTATATCAGAATTGGTTTGAATAGTAAACAGTGAATAAATGTAATAAGTTGTATATTTGTGATATATTTGGATCCACAAATCAGATGTTGATGATTAACAAGCATTTTTACACTGACCATTAAAACATTTGTTAGTGTTTTCTCAGAATTCGTGGGGGATGGCATAATTACTTTCTTCCCGTTGGTCCAGAAAATAGCTTTTTAAAGTAGATATGTTTAAATTGGCACAGAGTTTCTATAATGATTATTGTTAAATTTCCATTTTAAAACATCAATTGTTGATCCAAAGATTAACAACATGTGACCAAAATCTTAATTTTGCATTGGCCTGACAAATACAATTTTCCAGTTTTATGTTATTGACCTTCCTGAAAATTTAAAATGAACTGTTAAGCACCGGACAGACCTGACAGATCTTTTTTTGTTGTATTGTTTCGACGCTGCATTTCCAAGAAATCTCCTGCCATCAGATGGTGTGTGATGAAGTGAACTTTTTCTGTTGACTGCCACTGCTCCTTCCAACCATCCGGCTCTTCTGCCGGACACCGAGTATTGAAAACAGCAGGTGTAAAAGCTTTCATGGACTGGACGTAGGCTGAATCCCCGTTGCAGTCATAAATGCAGATTCTGTGGATGCTCTGGAGTTTGGGAACCGACGGACAATAGTGAGCCGTGCTGGGGGAAGTCATAGTGTGAGTTGACCATCTCAGAAAAACATTGACATTGTGCAATAAAGATACCGTATTTAACTTTCTTGGTGTCGAATAGTGGCCAGGTTTAAGTAGCAGGTTTAACACCAGCACACAATAACTCAAAAACCAAGGAAGCTGCAAAGTGAGGTAACCACTAACACACTTGGTCCATCGACAAGAACTTTTAAAAAAACACAGGTTACGTTAATAAACCGTAAAATGGACACAGGTAGAGACGACCAGTGTCACCAGTCAGTCGACACCTGTGGTGATGACAGCAGTGTTGGAGTGTCTGGATTAAATGTACTTTACGGTGGAATACATTACTTTGCTGCTTGTTTAAATGGGTTCAAATGAACAATCCTAATATGTGTATGTGTAGCTCTGTGTGTGTAGCTTGATTATCAATTCTTATTTGGCAATGAGCTGGTTGTTTTGACTTGTAAACTGACTTAATATTATATATATGATGGCTTTTGGACACTTTCTGGCCCCTGTGTGTGTGTAAATTCATTTAACTGCAACTGAGCGTTATTTTTATTATCGATTAATATGCCAATCATTTTCTCTGTTGATCATTTTTTTAATTCTATGAAGTGTCAAAAAATTGGGAAAAAAATACCCGTCAAAGTTTCTCAGTGCCAAATACCGATGTCTTCGGAAGTCTTGTTTTGTCCAACCATCGGTCCGATGTTTGGCATTTTTGTTTGGAAAATGACTGAAACAATTATCATAGTGGGGAATAATATTCTGTGGGTCATTTAACTGATTAATCAGCTATTAAAGAGAATCAGATTGGATATTTAGTCATAAGACAATAATGCAGATGACCATGTTGCCACTTTTTGCCTTCCGATGAGAGAAAAGCCGTCCTGTCCAGCAGGATGTGAGGTGAGTTTCCCTCTGGAGTTCACACTGTTCAGCTGTTCAGCTATTGTGGTGTTTTGGCAGCCGGCAGCTCTGGGCTGTTTGTCACGCTGCTGTGGTTTGAGTCCTGAGCAGGAGTGGGCGGCTTTCTGCAGAGCCGAGCTACTTGTAAGTTAAACCGCTGTCGCCTCAGTGTGTGTGTGTGTGTCTGAGCCGCTCTGAGAGCCTGCCACCGCCGAAACCCGTAAACAACGAGCATGCACAGCACACGCCCACGCGCATCAATTGCTCACGCGCACACACAGAGAAAGACATGCAAATGAACTCGCACTTACGTGCACAGATACACACACAGCACAGGCCACAGAGAAGCAGAGCAGGTGACAGACTAGTGTGGGAGAGGAAGTAGTGTGTGTAAATTATTCAGGAGGAGTGTGTGTGTTTTAGAGAGGGAGAGGAAAAGACAGACGGGAGGCAGATACATTTTAGTTTTCTATTTTTTGTCCAGAAAGGAGAAATAAAGCTCACATGCTTGATTATCCCCTCCCCTCAATCTCAATCTTTCTGTACCTGTTCATAATTTCATCCCTCTATCAATCTGTAATCCATCCATTTGTTCATCCATTCATTCATCCAGCCAGCCATTAATCCATTTATCCATAATCAATCCACCCTTCATCCAACAAATATCCATCTATACATCAGTCTCTCCATCACGCTCATCAGGTAACTTCATCAGAGTGGCTGAATGAGGTGCAAAGGCAGGAGGCATCTACCTGCATTTCTAGCTTGGCTCCCCAGCTTCCTCTGTCATCTTCCTCCTCCCCATCCTCCTCCTTCACCTCGCCCTCCTCCTCTCTCTGCCTGCTGCGTCAGTGATCTATCTCACCTGTCAAATTAATTTTTAATGTACAGAGAAAAGATGTAATATTGGATCTCTGGCATTCTTTTTCATCACATACAGTGAATAAACGTCATTCTGAATTCCATTCATAAAACTGGCAGTTTAATACAAAGATTAATGTAACTCATAAATAAATGCCTGAATTAAGGCTGTTACCCCTTTAATCAATTTTTACATCTGAAACAAAGTAAGATGAATAGTTAGGTGTAGGCGTCGCAAGTCAGTTTAGATTGATGCCAGCATTTACAAAAATGTTAAGTTGCATTATTTGCTAAATTCAGTATTTTAAGACTTTGTCCAGAAATTGTTAATCCTTGTTAATTAACCTTCTGTTGATTGACTGATTTATTGATGGACTAAACAAAATAGCACAACCGAAGAAGCTGTTTGGTTTAACACACCTTCAATAAAAATGCTTCCACCAAGCAAGCTCTTCATCACAACAAGCTTATTGGAAATGAACAGGAAGTTTTTGTTTGTAAATCAGTGAGAAAATTATAGTGGTTATGCCACTGATCGAGACAGTCCTATTCAGAAACAGTGTACGCACACATTCATGCGGACATGATGAAATTAGATCTGTGTCAAGAGCGGCGAGAGGTCCGGTTGGAAAATAAGGAGGCTGGAAGCGCTGACTGAGAATAGATTGACGGGAAAATTGATGGGAAAGGACAAGAGACCGAATAGTCCACTGGAACGATAAATACGCAGAGAAAGAGGAAGAAAGAGGTCAGTACAACAACGGACCAACAGAGTGTAATTAGGGAAGAGAGCGTCATTATAGAGAGAGAGAGGTCAAGCAAAAAATACACAACTAGAACATGATTAGGAGAGAGAAAGAGAGGGTGGTTGTACTGCAAAAAAAAAAAGAAAAAGAAAAAAGGAGCATGATAAGTCCCATGAATACATAAACACCACGCAATTAGGAGAGAACTTGTTGAAGTTGGGCTCAATTAGCAGGAAACGAGAGGGAGAGAGAAAGAGAGAGAGACACGGTGTTTGAACACAGTAATCTGAAAAGGACGAAGTTAGTCTCCGAAGCGGAGAAGTTCCCTGTTTGTTCATGGCGAACATTAAGAGAGGCCCCGCTGCCGTTTACACAGTCATCCTGTGCTGAGTGAATCCATCGTAGTGTGATGTTTGCCTGTGGCACTTAACTCCTCACAGTCATGATTAACTTGTGATTTACTGTATTTCCTGAATGAGCAAGGGAAGGAAGACTTGAAGGAGAGATCCAACAGTTTTGAAGGAATCACTGTAGGTATGAGTATGTGAGCAGATTAGCACAGATACATCATGATGCAAGATATTGCAAACAGCTACAATACAGTTCAATCACTGGAGTTTCTGTTAGAGCTGGTAGTCCCAGCTCTAACAGCTTAAACTCAAACGCTACCCAGAATAATTTTTTTCTCATATGCAAATAATGATACACCAGTTCTCAAACCTTAACCCAGAGCATCTGTCAATACTGAGCACTGATCCGATTCCCCTGCTGTCTGCTTCCCAAATTTAAAATGTACCTGAATACGCTGAACTCATGGGAATCGTTTTTATTTAATGTATGTAAGGTAGCTCGAGGCCAGGGAAACTGGTCTGGTGCATAATTTCATACAGTATAAACTTTCACTTAAATTAGTCCATGTTGAAATACTGGAAGTAATTTTTCACAATTTTTGTTGGTGTCAACAACACTTTCCATCCCAGATGTCACTGTAGCGATGAAGATTTCTTGATGTGAGAGATGTGAACATGATGTTAGGGATTCTCTAAGACCCAAGTCCACTCAATTTTATTTATATTGACCCAAATTATAAATTACATATTTGCCTGAAATGGCTCTACAGTTTGTACTGAATTTGACACCTTCTATCCTGCTGAGGAAAAAAACCTTCAGTGGAGAAAAAGGGGAAGAAACTTCAGGAGTAGCATCAGGAAAGGACTCTTCTTCTTCTCTCTGCATTGGGATTACAACACAGAAAAAACCATGTCGATATCATTTTTGTTCCCACATTTCATCATCACACAAATGTAAAGGATTTGTTTGGAACAGGTTTGTTTGGTTTCTGGAAAGTCATAGATTTGGAAATGTGTGGTCCTGGTCTACAGGAAAACTTGTTCAGTTGATTTTAGCTCTAAGAATTTATGTAGATGAAACAATAGTTTTTATTGTAGTCTCAAGGAACGATGCCGCTGGGGAAATAACAAAAGTTTTCAAGTTATTTGTAGTCAAGTCATTTGCTAAATACGTTGAGGACATCAAAGTTTTTCAAATCAGTGCTATGTAAAGTGTAGTAAATCTTTCACAAAGTCCTTATGGAAAGTAGGCATCACCTTCATTTCGTTGGTTTGAGATATTTACAAAAATCAGACAACACCGACACCTGCCCAGCTTTTTTACCAAAACTGGCTCTCTCTAGAGCATAACTGGCTCCATTTCTCACAGGATAGACTTTAGTATCGCCAAAAACAGCATCGGAGGATGAGCATTTTGGTGGCTCACTAACTGGGTAATCAGGAATCCACTGCTTCAGTAATGGAGGAGAATATCTGACAGTATATGCATCATATTTTTCATAGTAATCTTAAGCAAAGTGCAGGAAAGGTCCTTGTCTCCAGACAAAGTGGGCAGCTGTAAAGCAAATCGTGAAAGCACACTGACTAAACATAAGACAAAGCAAATTAAGATGACTCTCTGTGGATCAATAAAGGTTTAGTAAACTTGCAAAATATCTCAATTTTTATTTAAAAAAAAAAAGAATAGAAAATGTGGGTCTGCAGCATTATTTTTTGCACTGTCTGCACCATCTGTAGTCATCTTCTTAATAACAAACAAACTAAATAAGTAGCTATTGCTTCCGCTTTGCCAGATCTCTGTTGTTTCCTCTGACTACTCTGCAAAAAAGAGCAGGAGTAACTAACAAAACATTGCCTCAGAACATATTCTGCTTGTGTGAGAAAAGAGAATTTGTAGATGCTCAGAATAAGTTATGTTATGAGAGGCCAGAAAGCTGCTTAAAATGCAAATAGATAGGGAGTTGTCTGTAAATTTGGCCTGAGGCCCCAACACAAGGCTCAGCTGCAATCTGCCGTTGCCTGGCAGGCTGTAAATCTGACTGATTCTGTAAAATGCACACAAACCATCTGAACAAACGTACAGGAGCAGACATACAGCATATACACAAACACATACTGTTCATGAAAACATGTAGACATACGGTACACACACAGATATCTTGGTTCTTTGTGCATGGTGCTGGTAATGATCAATGCATGTGCTTTCTAAGGAGGAGTGGAGAAGAGAACACAGCTCTGCAGGGGGGAGATGTAGGGGGGTGTTTACTGCTGGGAAGATAAAGAGAAAATTAAAACTGAAATGTAACTGGCATCTGCTCCTTTTCTGTCTTTATCCAGCTGTATTTGCTCTGATTACGTGCAGATGCAAAAGCTTATTTTACATGTATTTACCATTTTACCCTTACTTTATATAAGTCGTTTCACTGGGATGAGTGGCATTTTTCCCCGTTTCCACTCAAACAGTTGCAAACATTTACATTTGGAAGTTTCTCAGTAGAACCACAGTCTGGTCTCTGGACCACTGAGCAGTTGGGGCAAGTGCTGCAATGTGGCACGTGATAGAATATCCATCTCTAGCTGCTGTACTGAGAGGACGGTGCAATATCAAGGTTTACAGTCTATGATTTCTTTCTCAGTTGAGTTAACAGTAATTAAAGCAGGATTGTATTTGGTGTTTCAGTCTATGTCCAAGTTGGTTTGGTGATTAGGGAAATCATCCCTCAAGCTTTGATGTCAAGTGAAAAGAACGCTTCCAACAGAAATTTATATTCTAAGTAGCCTACTATAATTTTACACCATATTTTAAGTTAGACTGGTGGGTTATCATGTTCTGGTTCTGTTGGGCTTAAATGTGTACAGTTGTGGCACAGTTGTAGCCTGTAAAGGGGACAGTGTCAAAAATTGTGTCAAAAAATGAGGTACAGTTTATTTTCAGCCACACCAGCAGCACTAGTGGCTCTAGGGACGGCAGTGTCAGGTCAGTGTGTCGGTCCACCTGTTTGGTCCAGAATGAAAAATTTTCTACAAGCGTTGGATGGATTGTGGCTTGTGAATTTTGACACTAGTGTTTCCCAGATGTCGACTCCTGATTGGCTTTGGTGATCTCCTAACTTTTCATCTAGCGTCACCAGCAGGTCAGAATTTCAGTTACCAGTGAAATATCTCAACAAGATGGATGGGGACAAAAGAAAGGTAGAGACATTCATGGTTCCCAGAAAATCTATCCTAATGACTGTGGTTGAGCTATTTCACTCGAGACTGAGATATCTCAACTATAGTATGGATTACCTTCATTTATTTTACAGACATTAATATCCCACTCAGGATGAATTATAAGGACGTTGGTAATCCCTGACTTTTCATCTAGTGGAATCATCAGGTCAGAATTGAAATATTGTCAGTACTTTTGTTTTAGACTAAATACCTGCAAAACTAATGACATTTCCCTCAGGCTCAGGTGTACTTGGTGTTTAAACTAGAAAATAACACGCTAACGCGTAAAAATGAGATGGTGAACAGGGAAAATGCTAGCTAATAAACATTAAAATGATAACATTGTCATTGTCAACATGTGAGCATGATAGCAGGCTGACTTTATCATTTCCCTCAAAACACCACTCTGACTAACTGCAGCCTCACAGAGCTGCTAGTGTAGCTTTGGATTCTTATTCTGGTGAGAGAAAGAATATTTTGTTGACAAATTTCTGTGTCCCTGCTGTTGCCTCCTCAACATTATCAGTCAACTTATGGAAATCTGTCCATAGTCACATTCGGGGTCTATTGTTTAATACACGTCCATCTGGGCAACTTAAAGTTGGAGTGCGGGACTTTTACATATAAATGAACGTCCGTTGCGTTCAAGCCCTTGCCAAATGAGTTCTCACAATGCCATTATCTGGCTGGTCCAGATAACAAAGAAATACGGCGTTCAGAGGAAGGATTACAGTCTTAAAAAGAAAGTGATCGACGGCGAGGACAAACATGGATACCATGGCTTTTCCTCAGAGAGCGCTGAAAGAAGAGAAGGGAGTGAGGGCAGACATGGGCGTCGCCTTACTGCCTTTGGACAGACTGGAATTTGTTAAATGCTGGAGCAGGCTGGGTAGCTATTACATTTACTCTACCTAAATAATGAAATATTGTCTTGGTACTGTGGAATTTCTCAGTATTCCACAGTGTAATTATTCTCGCTGCCAGAGGTGGGAGACAAAAGGTCCGATCTGCAGGTTTAACTTTGGTATCAGAGAGGAAAGAGCTGCCAGCTTGATTCACCAGATTGGTGAAGAATATCTCTTCTGTGAATGAGTAACGCTCAGCTGATGTGTTAGATCCTCAGCAGGTGCGGCTTTTGAACGTTGGTGACCTCCCTTTCTTCATGCCTGCTATATGTTTAAGTGTTCTCCTTACAAACTGTTGAGTTTCCCTTCATCGGCGGGTGATGGACTTGGTCTAGAGGCTAATTAATTTAAAGTTATCTGTAGATGCTGAAGCCGCGGCCCTCCGCTCTCTTGGAGCTCACTCTCATCACTCGATGTCAACCAAAGTCAGTGCTGTTGACATTTACCACCTCTGGGTCAGTGCAGGGTCACTGTGACCGATGCAGCATAAACAATTTCATAAAGAGACTCCAGACAATGGACTTTGGAAAAATAAATAAGAAACATTACGATCGCAGCTTCGCCTCCTCTGTGGATTTGATGAGCGAGACTACAACTGTGAGAGCAGCCTTCATCTCGCTGCAGAACTCGGTTCCTCGCCCTTTTCTCAAATAAATTGCATCGAGAGCTCTGCAGTGTTTTATAATGCGCCACTTCATGGCCCTCAAGGCTGCATTATGACCATATATGTGTGCATGTATAGAGCCATCTATTCTCCTGCCCATCTATGTAATATCCACAACTTGAAGTGATCTCAGTTCTCCTTCCTGTCCAACAAATATACATCCATCTACATTTTCCTGCAAGTTTTTGCATTCACAATGAGGCAACCGTTCAGATGTGGGATGAGGATGCAGGACAGGTTTGAAAGTAGATCCCTCTGTTACAGAAGTGCTTCTCTGTCCTCTGAGTTGGAGACAGCACTGGTGTAAATTACAATAACATGTTTAAAAACAATGAAATGCTTTATTACCGATTGCTGTTATTTGCTTTGTTAGGTTTTTGCTGTGGGAATTGTCGGTTTAAATCAAAACAGTAGATTTTTATTTATTTCAAAGGATGATTTGGGGAATTACAGCTACAGTTTTTATGCACGGTTTTCCTCTTCTAGACGCTAATTCTGATTACATTCAAATGATTGAATATTAATAAATAGCCAGAAATGCTTTTGGAGAAAGGCTTCAGAAAAGCTGCTACTCATAAACATCTATAGACTTTTAATGCCTTTCCATAGTGTGTTTTGCATGGTCATCGTAGTTCATGATGGTTCAGCTCTTTGTCCACCTGCCAAAATGCGACAGAGGTGCAGGCTCCAGAAGAACAGCTGCATGAATACGACAGTGGTGATGAAAACTGACCTGACTGCAGTTCGCCACAAACTGCAGAGGCTGGGGATGTTTTTAATTAGTAAATGAGTGACCTTTAATGTAGCTCGCTGTAGAAGAGCTGGTGATATCATCATTGAGAGAGTATTACTTTCTTACGCAGTGGATATAATGTAATTGATTTTTTTCATTTTATTTATTGTTTTAAGCTACTTACACTGTGCAAGTAAAAACCTTGAGCTGGGAAGCAGGAAATAAAATGGAAAGATTAAACGAGAGAGAAAGTCAATATGGTGAATCATATCAAAGCTGCTTTTTTTTCACTGCTTTCTAACTTACAAATGTAGATAGTGGTGACCAACAGTTTATGTTAGCAATAAAATACATCCATGCACTGTGAGCAAAGTATGCCTTTCTGCAGCCTTTCTATGTAAAACGCTGTGTGTGGAAAACAGTTAAGCAACAATTTCTCAAGTGTAGCCTTAATAAACCAGAGTGTATTCTGATCATGCAGGGTCTTAAAGGAAAAGTCTGAAATTTTGGTAAATGCAGTTATTTGCTTTCCTGAGAGTTAGATGAGAGGATTGAAACCAGTCTCATGTCTGTACAGTAAATATGAAGCTGCAGCTATCAGGTGGCTAACTTAGCTTAGCATAAGAATTGGAAACCTGGGGAAACAGCTGGCCTGGCTCTGTCCAAAGGTAACACAGTCTGCCCACCACCACCTCTAAATTAATTAACACATTGTATCTCATTTGCTTAATCCCTACAAAAGCTGAAGCATAAAGACAACAATTTGTCCTTTTCCATTGAGGGTTATGCATCAGATTATTTCTTGGCAGGGACCAGTAACTTCCTGGAGTCTCTGCTGGTTCCCTGGCTGTAAACCTCACACTGTCACATTTACACTGTTGTTTTTGTTCAAATTAAACAGATGTGCTACAGTGTCTTGAATAGTGAGCTTCAGAGGTTCCGGTGGGTTGATTTTATTACCTAAAATGAGCTCGGTGAACAGAGTAACTGCTGCACATTGCAATGGTGACTGCGATTATAACTGAAAGGTAAATATTTTCATACTAAAAATTCTGCATGTGATGTTGTGTTTTTGTTCAGCAGATTCAGTTCACTGTAGTTGACAGCGGAAATCCGAAAGGCATAAAAACAGAAGAAAGAGAAGCGTGTTTGAGACCATCTTGTCGCCCAGTTTGAATCCCAGCAAAACTCGTCTTGGGGAGAGTAAATATGTACAGCACCATCTCCTTCATGATATGATTAAATTTTGCGGCGATGGAGATTGTTAACAGTGAACTGTGGAGAGTCAGGAGAGAAGAAATCATTTTGTCCTGAAAATTACTTTACTCCAGACTTTTCACCGATGTGCCTCGTTCCCTGTGTCATGATGCTCTTTGCAGTTACAGACAAGTAAAGCAACTGACTCTATTCACAGCAGAATCCCCAACCTCAGGTTACTGAAATATAATATCATTTTCTTTAGGGACATGCATTGCCATGGTGACCAACCTTCACACTGATTCAAAGATGAGGGTTGATTGATTTTTCTTTGAAAAACATCTTGTCCGTTTGAAAAGCCTGAATGGAGTAATTGAACATCTTTTTTCAGTATAGTTCAGTGGACGTTATTTTCAATGTGTCGCTTGACTCGACCTATCGAAATGCTGTGAGATTTGTCTGTGAGAGATTTGGAGATAAAGAGGCAGAGGGAGAACAAAGCCATGGGGGCGTTGTGGTCCACAACTGTATTGTGTTACATGTGGCAGAGGAAAGATAGGAAGGAGCTCTGCAGGGTGAAAGAGCACAGCGATTAGAGAGACAGCTCAGAGACGGAGATTATTTTGTGGTGAACTTTAGTGTCTTCAGTTCTGATGAATGCCCCCGTAACCAACGTCTGAGAACGTCTGCTGCCGAAACCTTTAGGTCAGCGATGGCCTGAGTGAAGAATGAGGAGGGGAGGGGTGAGAGAAAAAACCTGATGCTTAGTGTCGCAGTCCAGGTCACAACTGTTCAATCACACATTTACACACATCTGAGGATCGTAAAGGACTTAACTTCAACCACTGTGGTTTGTCAAGGCAACAGTTTTAGAGTCACATGTGTTTCAGAGAGCATAATACATTTTATCCAAAGAAGGTTGAGCACTTTTGATTCCGAACTTGGCTAAGGTAAATATATATATATATATATATATATATATATATATATTAGGAACATTTAAGAGCCTGAACTTTAACTTTTAACTTGAAGTTAAATCTTAACCTTCAAACAGCCCTTTGAATAAAATGAGGACAAGACAAACGTTCCCAGTTTCCTCAATGTCCTTTCAGACTAAAAGGAAACTTACCCCTCGCAGGTCTTGTGTGTGTGTGTGTGTGTTTGTGTTGAGGAGGGGCTTTATTTCAGCAAATACAGGTTCTTCTTCTAGGCTCATTAAATGATTTTGTCACAGCCTCACGGTGGAGCATAGTTACACAGCAGCTAATTGGACGACTAGTCTGTAAACACTGGTTTCCTTTCGCGTGCGTGGTGTTTGCGATATCTGCGCTGTCCCCTCCATCAGCGGAGTCGTATCAGATGAGTGACCTTGCGGAGCAGTGGGTCATCTCTCCATTCATCTCCAACCAGCCATCCCTCTTGGCAGATAAAGAGCTATTGACAGAGTGAAGAAGAGGCTCCATCGACCTGTTAATAGAGGTCAAGACCTTGCGGAGAAGGCCGGAGGACTTTAGCTCTCTGTGTCTCTTGCTGTGTCCCAGATCAGAGGCTGAGACCAAGTAATGCTTTCATCTGTTGTATTCAGTGCAGCCCTCAGTGTCTCTTAATTCTTTCTCCCCATATCAGCTGTTTAAAGGGGCGTTGGGATCATATGCCACCATCATATTTACCAGGCATCTGCATTCATGTCAAAATGCCATTGAAAGATAAATAACAAAAGCCAGGAGTATTTTTTTTCCTTGTTAGCAGCCTAAATATGTTGTAAATCACAGGGTGTTACAGGAAATAAAAAATAAATGTACACATTAACCTTACTGTGTCCATCATCTATTGAAATAACTGGTATCATGAGTTTTGTCCCTGGTTTTTACATTTTGATGGAAAAGAAGAGGTTGTCCACACAGTGGAATTTGCAAGTTTTTATTGATGAGGCATTTTGACCGACTAGGTCTTCGTCAGCATCCTGCACCTGTACCCAGCTGGGGTCCGATATGTCCCCCTTTTATATGCACTGTCCACCTATTTATTTACATTTTGTTGACGGTTTGCGGGCAACTTGCTGGTGATAAACTTTAAAAAGGTTTACTTGGAGGAGCTGAATGCACCAAGGTTCATCTCTGTCACAATCAGCAGAGGATGACCAGACTCAACAACACTCGATATTTAATAAAAGGCCAAAATCAACCCAGTGTGTCAGCACAACGACACATCTGCCTCCCCCGACTTCTCTCCCTCAGCCCATCTCTCCCTCTACTCTCACACCATCTGTTGTTATGTGACTCACTTGTGGAAAAATACTGCACACAGATGCACACACACTTCAATGTGCATGTGTGTATAAATGTTTGTTCTCATTATACGTGAACCCGTCTCCGGGGATGATTGCTCACCTAATTAACTGACATCTATACAAACGAGACCTGATCATTGACCCATTTCACTCTTTTTCTACTCTCCCACACTTTCTTTAACTCTCTATACCTTTCACTTTATTTTTTCTCTTCCCTTCTTTCTTTTTTATATTCCTCCTGTCTGTCAGTCTCTCTCTGTCCTTGAGCTTCTATGGGATGTGGTACTCCATATCCAAGCTAGATGTTTGGTGTGCTAAGTTTTTTTGTTTTGTTTCTCGTGTGTTCCTTTGGGAGTGTGCAGTGTTTTGAAGATGCTTTTAGGCATTGTTGTCTCTGTCTTAGCTGCGAAATGTTTAAAGCAACATTAAAAGTAAAAACCTCTCATCTGTTTCTCTCTCTCTCTCTCTCTCTCTCTCTCTCTGCAGCCTGCCAGTGAGTAGGAACTCTATGTGGATCAAGAGTTGAAGAGGGAGCACCTGAGACCAGTGGTGAGTTTGCTCTCCCTCTGGCCTTGCTTTGTCTTTTTTTTTCTTTTTTTTACGCTCATATTTCCTTCTCTTGGGAATCGCAGTAGTTGGGCCAGACGTTGCCATTTGAAGGAGACAGGGAAGGAGGTGTAGTATTAAAAGTCTCAGAGCTGTAAGTGTAGATCGAGTAATGGTGAACACACACCTCACTTACAGCAGGTCACACCATTATAGAGTTTTCTGGTTCTATAAATGTACCTTATAGAAGCAATAGTGCATTTCCAAACGTACACATTGTTGAGGTTAAAGAGAGAGAGAGAGAGACCTTGATAGACGTAGTGATACAGAGAGAGAGATGCAGTATCTACAGTAGATTTGCAGATGAAACCATTACAGTGACTGTGCTGTACCTGAAGGAGGCGAATTAAAAAGATTTCACATAACAGTGATCTGAAGGAAAACACTGACTGAGAAGATTGTGAACTGTTCCTGAATCAGTTTTCTGATTATTAGACTGAATCAATTTGGGATGTTCTGACTCACGCTCAGATGAATAAACCCTGTGACCACACACACAGACACACACTACAATGTAATCACACAGTGGACATGAAGTATATTGAGATGTACATTACAATATCAAAGTATGTACGAACACACACACACATACAGAGTCACACGTGCGTGTCAACCAATGATCAAGAGGTTGAAGGCTTGAAGGGCTGAAGCAATGTATTCTGGGTAACAGCAACAGTAGTGGCTCATTAGTTGCCTCCCACGGCAACCCAGCCAAGTGATGATGAATGGGCACTGTAAGGGGGTCATTATTGTACTGTGTGTGTGTGTGTGTGTGTGTGTGTGTGTGTGTGTGTGTGTGTGTGTGTGTGTGTGTGTGTGTCTGTGTCTTACTCTGCACTAGTTATGTACTTAGAATGTATGTGGGTGGGTGTGTGTATATGGGTTTGTTGTACTATATTTGTGGGGCCTGACAGTTTTGTGGGGACCAAACTGCTGGACCCCACAAATTGAAATGGCTGTTTGAGGGCTAAGAGTTGGTTTTAGGGATCAGGTTAGGACCAGGTTTAGGTCAGGTTAAGGGTAAGGTGAAGGATGGTATTAGGCATGTAGCTGTGATGTTGAGGGAAAGTGGCAGTGGGCAGGTGGGGTGCGGAGAGAAGAGCAGGGAAGGGCGGAGGTGGTGATGGCCGGGAAGAGGGTGGAAGTGGTGGGCAGAGTCAGGGGAAGGCTTGAGGGGTAGCAGGCTGCAGATTGAGGAAGACGCCGCGAAGTGAAGCAGGGAGAGTTGCACTCTTGTGTGGAGGATACGAGATGGCGAAGCGGGCAGGCAGGTGGAGGTGGTGATGTGGGGAATGATGAAGCTGGCAGAGGTACTGGAGCGTGGCACTCGACAGGAAGAACAAAGTGGAAGCGAGCCGTAATCCGGTCTGGTGAGAACAGCGCTCTGGCGAAGAGTGGCTGTAAAACCAGGGAATATATGCCGCAGTCTTTTTGAGAAGATGGGAGGCAGGTGTGTCGGCTGATCGGTGGCAGGCGGCGGAGAGAGAGAGCGGGATGAGCGCCACGCCCAAGACAGACACACCGAACAAGACACAAAACACAAGGGAGCGGATAAAAATAGGAAACAGGGAAAACCCAGAGTCACAGCCGAGGTCATGACACACTGTCTTCCCCTGTCAGAGCTGCAGTTTAATAAGATGTATGTGGAGTGTGTATGTGTCTATATGCAAGTGTGTGAGTTTATTAGCCTGCTCTGTATATAAACACAGTGGCTAATAGCCTTGTATTAACCAACCAGGCCTCATCACAATGATTTGTGTGTAGGCTTTGTGTTTGTGTTTGTGTGTCGGCTGAATGGTTCTCATCAGCCTCATGTGACACTGACAGATGTATTTATGGATGCAGTCAGGCAAAGTGTGGCACTGCTGTATGTATGTAACGGAGGGTGTGTGTGTGTGTGTGTGTCTGTGTGTGTTTGTGTAATAGATCTGGTTGCTGAGTCTCAGAGGTGTGTTTCCAGTAATAGAGAGGACATAAAAAGGACAAATTACCATATATCAGAAAGTGAAATTTTGGGGGTGGTTAAAAATGGAAAACCTCTGTGTTCTCGGCCTTGACTCACAACAATGTTTTTAGATCCAGTCTTAAAAATCTCAAATTGTGAAATGTTAGTTGTCCAAATTTGGTCTGAACATGTGTGTTGAACTTTGCATCTTATTTTTCAGAGGCCGTATTTTTGCTCCTTGATGTGATTTCAGTGGTATTTCTCTCTTAAAAGAGTGGGCTGTAAAACAACCATCTCAGTTTGCGATTCAGCTGTTTACCACACCAACATCAAAACTGTGGACCAGACTAACAAATACCTTTCCTTGACAATAGTAGTTGCAAATCAGTCTTAAATTCAGAGCCATTCTGGTCTCATGGTTTTGTGCTGCCTGTGTTTCCTGTGCTGAAAGTCTCTCTCCTGCATCTTGCTGCACTCTGCCTGGACAACTTCACCTCTCTGAACTTCTTCCAGGATCCAGGGGGATTAGGGATTATGCATTTGAACTGACTGTTAACATATCAAATGTGCAGTATAGAGGAAAAATACCTTTAAAGAAAATCACTTCTATGGAAACTAAGCTATTTTCCTCAATTGGTCAAACTGTTTGACTCTTCTCAAATTTACTGCAGATCTTGCACAGAGAACCCTACACCTTGATTAACAGAAAGGAACAGATATTGATGTGAAAACTAAAATCCAGAACAGAATTAAAAGGCTTTGGTATTATGTCACGTGGTTAACTGCAAGTGTGTAAATGTGCAAGTGCAGTTTCCACAACCATATGTGCATGTGTATAATAATGCGTGCAATATCATAACTGATCTCAGAACAATGGAAGCTGAGTCAAGGGCAGCTTGACAAGTACACTTGTGGCGATGGCCAGTCACCCGTCAAAGAACCGAGGATTATCCACAAGGAACAAACACCCCAAAACTGCTCCTCCCCCTTCTGCTTGACAAACCCAAACCTTTGTCAACGGGACACGGCCATGTCAACGAAAACAAAAGATAGATGCAGTGGCCGATAGTCAACCTAGCTTCCAGAGACGGAAATCTGCTGCGGCCACAAGAGGGCAGTTAATGACAAGATGAAACATGAAACAGGCAACGTCAGACCCTTCATGGGACAGAGTGCTGTGTTGTGAGGAGAAGTTCAATTTTAATACTGTTTTAATAGTGTTTTCTTAAGATTAAGATATAATTAGATGTTGCATTGACCAATTAGTATAGTCTGCCATGTGCACGTGTCTTTAAAAAATACAAAAAACTTCCTTTTCAGTAAATGAATTTTATTTCTTATAGCAGTGTCAGCTCCACTGCTTCATGACATTGAAAGATGTTGGACGGATGTGAGCAAAGAGCGTCCTGGTGCTGTGGAGCGAATCGGAAAAAAATTCCCAGCTACTTTCTCCTGTTTTTTAGAATCTGAAATCAGCTTTTCTATATCATCAAGACAATAAATGAAAAAGACCAGGACTACAGGGATCTCTACAGTGTGCAAGAGCCCGTCCATGGTGGAAAAGTATGTGTTAGGCAACACAGATCCATCTGTCCCGTTACATTACCATCTGTGCTTTGCAAGCCCCAGGTGAGGAGAGGAGAGAAAACAAGAAGACGAGAAAGGAAACAGGAGGGAAAGTAATATAACAGGGGAAGTAAGAGAAGAAAGAAATGACATTAGAGGAACTACTGTATGTGGACAAAAAGATAGAAAAGAAAAGAAAAAATACCTCTGACATTTAAATGAGAGAAAATTAAACAAGAGCAGAGGAAGAAATGTGTTTGGGTAAAGACATGAGAAGATCAATATAAATGGTATTTCTCTTTAAGCTCATTTTATTATCACGTACCACATCTCATATGTACAAGGATTCAGCGAAATGTTTCTCATATTTTTATATCAAAATGCCTTTACTTAATACTTGCAGCACTTCAAGCTGAATATAACGTACAAGATTCATTCTGAGACACGCATTTCCCATACTGCAACGCAAATGCTGAAAAGTAGTTTGAGGGAAACTTTAGTGAATCAAGCTTTGACCTGAAGGCTATTGAGACGAATCCCTGAACTGATCTGAGAGATCTGTGTGGGGCATGAAAGAACAAAAAATGTTTCTCTGTCCTTCAAAACCAGTGTTGAAGTGGCTCAGTGAAGTTTGTAAGTGTTTTAGTGGAGCTCCTTGGTGGGCAGCTGAACAAAAGAAAAAAACAGGAATGGTGTGAGACTGTGTTCGTGCAGGATACACTTCCTGTCTAAATAAAACCACACTTGCGACAATTTCCATCGGTGTGCTGGTTTCTTCTCTTTGTATTTCCATTTGCATTCTGTTAGCGTCGTTATTCCCTCATGTCAGCGGGATCTGTCGTAGATGGAAATTAAATGTGGAGTCTACCCATAAGAACTTTGTAATAAATTATTAATTTGGCTTTGCTTCCCAGTGCATCTGTACAGGTGTTAAGACTGAAAGCAAAATGTATCGTTGAGCACTGAGATTTAACAGACTCTGACTGCAAAACAGAAGCCGAGCAGGCAGAAAACAGTTATGTTGTTTGAAAGGCTTCACTTTGATTTAAAAAAGACTAAATGTAATGTGTTGTGAATCGACAACGTCAAAGAGAAGATGTAAAACAGTCTGAGGGTTTGTTGCGTGCGGCGTGCCACTTTGTCGCAAATATTAAAGAGTTTATGAGACGAACGTGTGCAGCCATTTTGTACAGTCTGCCAGAACAACGACAGGGCGTCACGGACGCCTTTTTGTTTGTATGTCTTGTGTTAGTCTTTCAGTTTAGCAAAAATTCCCCACGTTGACTTAAATACACCATGTTAGAAGTAGATACAGAAGCAGATACTCAAAGCCACTTGTGCAGTTACGGTGTTAAAACTCAGCCTGTCCCGATCCCTCACGAGTAGAGTTGAGCAGAGACGGCTGACGTTCAATATCGTCACTGAAAGAAATCTAGTATATACAGGAACAGCGTCCTTCAGGTTGAATTCAAATTCCCACATCGTTTTGTTTGAGACGGAAACTGAATTAAGTTCAGAAAAATCAGTAAAAGACAGTATTAACTGACGTCAAGTCTTTTCCAAATACATCTGATGTGTATGATAAAATATATTAACTTTTATCCTGTATTCACACTTGTTTCGGGTGTTTGACAAATTTTGACATAGAAACATGCATTCTTTTTTTTTTTTTGTAAGTCCTTCAGTTTACATATACCTAAACTATAGTAATCACTCATGACAGTTAAGAAATAGCTGTTTTCCAATCTCATATTTCGTTTAAAGCGAAGAGAAGCAAAAGTAAGTCTAAAATTCATACAGTAATTCGTCAAGCTGTAAATCATTTCCTTTATATCATAAAGATATTTCTATAGCAATTGGAGTTTCCTATGGGTTGAACATGACCACAAACATTGTCAGTGAAGATAATGTAATAGATACTGCTGTAAATATTGGATCTTGCCCAGTGGAGTCCTGGATTTTGCTGCAGTGTTTGGAAATAACTGATAAACACTGTACTGCCTTGCTCCTTGGAGCTTAAAGTAAGGCAGACGGTGTAACTGAAATTTTTCATTTGTAGAGGGAAGAAAAAAGGCTCCTGCTACTTTGCTGATAAGACTCCATTAGTCATGTCCACTGGTGGAATTATAACCCTTTGATTGGTGATCGGCAGCTGAGCAGTAAATCAATCGCCACCCCCAACCTGTTAAATTAGTGAAAGAGTAATTTCATCACTGTCTCTCTCAGACAGATAGAAAATGGCCGACATCATTCCTACGCATAAGATTTAGTGTGAGTGTAGGGTACACTAACAAGCCATTTTTCACAAAAACAATCATACTTCATTTAGAAGTTGTGTTTGATCAGTAGAGGGTATTTTAGACAATCCACACTCAAACCTCTGTTCAATACAGCAGTGGACTTGTCTTAAAACCATGTGAAAAGACAGACTTAGGCCCCATTTACAATTGTCATTTCAAGTGTCTTGTACCCAGACAAAATCCACATGAGATTTTTATACACTTTCATTTATACTTAGCACAGTATACCGGACATCTCTGTTAGCCAGTCTGAAATTTGTTCTCCCAGGTTGTATTCAAATCAAGGTTAGTCCCAGTCCAGGCCAGGGCTGGAGGGGGGCCCAGGGGGTCTGACTGTCCAGCTGTTTGGTAACTGCCAAAAACACCAGGGAGAAACAAGGCAAAAACTCTAGTAACATTCAAGCATCCCTTTAGCTGCTGTTATCACAGGGACAGGCGCTGTCATTTCCACAGACTGTAATTACGTCAACATCTGGCCAGGATTCCTCTCATCAGATTTAAATCTGTCTCTAATGGTTCCTGGTTGCATTTACACTTAGCTCCAATGGGAAGGGGGGGGTTGGTCAAATGTAAATAAACAGGTTGTGTCTAAAGTCACTGAAGTTTTTCAGTATGAAGCCAGACCAGGATCTTTCCCTGACCTTAACCAGAGGCTATGAGAATCAGATCGGTAAAAATTTTGATATTGATCCAGTCACTACAAATGGATATTGTGCTGCAAGATGGGATATTTTGAAGGAAAACAAATACATTGTGTGTGAACATTTTACTGATATGTTCAGTATCAACTTACTTGTCAAATACATAAATTAAAACATTTCCTCGTTCCATAAATAGAAAGATGAATCTGATCGCAGGTTCGTTTCCTACAAAAGGAATTTGCTGTTGAGGTTTAGTTGTATAGAAATGTAATTTCTAGGACACAGGGTTGGCTGAGGATGTGTGAGGTGACTCAAAACGTAAGCGACAACTACAACATTGACCAAACCCACTCTATTAGTCTGGTCACGAATCCATGCAGTGGAATATGAATTTGATTTCTGAGCGGTGACAGTGAAGGGAAAGTTTGACATTTAAGATTTTAATTGGTTAGTTAGTTATAAAACAGCGGAATCGTCCATTCTCTAAAAAACAGCTATAGTCTCTGAAATGGTCTATTCTCTGAACTCCCATAATTAAATACAAATGCAGAAATACCTGGAAATAGAAGAGAAGTTGAGGTGAAAAGTTGGGAAAGGTGAGAGCAGAAAAGAAGATAGAGGGTGGTGAGTTAGTGCAGCTGCACACAGAGAAACAAAAACACACACGAAAAAAATGGAAAATCGGCTCATATCCACCTAAGCAACAATAACAGCAGACTCACATGCACAAATGTAATTTCCTGACTGAGGAGCTATTTGTCAGCAGCCTGAGGACTAAAACTGTCATTAGACCAGAACACAATGTAAAAACACTCTGAACACAGAGTAAACACGCAGCCCTGGCCTCGGTTTTCTGTCTCTGCTTCTTCCTTAGTCTCTTTTTCCTTGACATTTTCCTTTTACCCCCTATTTAACCTCAATTTATATACTGATTTCACGCTTACTTTTACATTGTAGTCATTCAGCCAATGCTCTTCTTTAGTGTGACCAACAGTTAAAGCACCAGTGTTATTGGCTTCTGTTCTGATCGCTATTGCAAGTAGATGCTTATACCTCGCTTCCTGACAACAGCACTGCGACTCTGGACTGATGATGTAGTCAGCGAGGAAGCCAAGGAAAGATTTTTTTTTTTTTAAACCAGCGGGTGGAGGAAGAAGAAATGTGCTCTGCGTTCTGTCCAGAGCTTCATGAGTGTTGTTATGGTGAGTTCAGCTCCGACTAAGCAAGGAGATCAAGCAGTCATTCAGTCAAAGTTAGAGGAAATCTTTCTGATGGTAGAACCTCGCTAATCCACACAGAAACAGTGAAAACAGTGGCCTGTAAATTCACACGGGACAATCTGAGGATCTGGACGTGGATTTACCCATTTTACATATTCAATAAATCAGCTTGACCGACAGCAGGGACATCTCTGATGTTTTGCTTTTCAAAGTGAATTGTGTCCATCTTGTGAAGCCTGTTCTTGTCCTGTGTTGTACCAAATGGAAGACAACTTGATAATAAAAGCTCTCCTTTGCATCACACCTTTTTTTTTGGTTTAAAACCTTTTGAAGAGAAATTGTTTGAACAATAGAGAAATGTAGGGTGATAAACCTTATTTAGTTCACGTTTATCTGTATATCAGCATCAATACAAATGTAGTGCAAGTACTCTACATGGTAGTAACACATTAAACCAAAACATACACACAAAAAAGAAACAGCAGAAAAGAAGGAAAACAGAGAAAAGCAGAGGCACTAAAATAGCAAAGAAAGAAAGACACATTGAGACAAGAATACACTAAATCAATAACACTCGTGAAGGGAAAAATACATGCTATGACACACTCTGCTGTCAAACTCTCACAGCAGCTTTGGGACCTCAGAATGATTTTCTGTTAGCATTTTTAAGACTTTTTGGGTCGGTGAATTTTAACATGACATTCTCCCGTTCCCTCTCGGTGTCTCTCTGGTCTGTCGACTGACACTGATTGTCTCCTCCAGGAGAAGAAAGATCAGCAGACGTAAAGAAAATGATTGTTGAGAGACCAACTTGCTCCATGATTTAGCCTCAATTTATCGTAATGAGAGTTGGTGTGTCGGTCTGAGAGAGGGATGGAGAACAATGGAGGAGAGTGGATTTGTTAGCCTCCCTTTTGTTATTTGTGCTGCATGATATGAGGTTTATTCCCAGTGGATGCTAGAAGTTCCTCGGTCTGATTTTATGACAGCAGGAACATCAACAGACTGTAAGACAAACATCAGCTGTGTCTTTATAAAGGATTTATACTAGATGCTGAGTGTAGTTTGGATCAGATTGTCGTACATTGAAAGAGATACAGAGAGAACAACAGAAAGAGAGACAGCCAGATCACAGATTCCTCCTGTCAAAGTAGCGTTTGGTAAGAACCACAGCAGCCAGCTGTTTTACGATATTATTGAAGTAAATATTCTGTGTTTTTTACAGATTTACAGTACTGTACAAACGTTTTACACATTAAAAGTTAAGTGGGAATGGTTTCGGAAATAATACCATGAATAGTTTTTATTGATCATTTAACTTCCTGTGACAGAAAGAAACCTAAATCAAATCATTTCTGGTGTGACCCCCCTTTGCATTTACAGCAGTGGTTCTCCTCAGTACACTTGCACACAGTTTTTCAGGTACTTGTCAGGTAGGTTGTTCTGGCCTGTAGGAGAACTTGCCACAGTTCGTCTGTGGATTTAGTTTGTCTCAGTGTTTTCTGTCTCTTCATTTGAGCCCAGACTTAGTTCATGATGTTGAGATCAGGACTCTGTTGGGGCCAGGCCATCTGTTGGAGGACTCCTTGTTCTTCTTGTTTCCAAAGAGAGTTCTTTATGACTCTGGCTGTATGTTTGGGCTCGTTGTCTCATGCTGCAGAAAGAATCTGCGACAAATCAGACGCTTCCCAATGGGTACTGATTGATGGATCAGAATCTAAACATCTCAAGAGCCTCAAACATTTGCACAATTTTGTACATCACCAGTAGGAACTAGTAGGCTTGGGGCAGCGAACCACAGATAGGTTAGCAAAGTAAGAAAGTACATCACATTGTTGGTTTTAGTCTTTCAAGCTATTTGTCAGTCTTTGTTTACTTTTTTATTTCGTTCTTGTTTGTTTTTGTCGATTTGTTAAGAAAAATAAAAATTGCCGACCTTATCCTTTAATCTTTCCCCCATAACATTTTGTGTCACTTGCACCAGCCGTGACCTCCAGTTACGTCATATGTGCAAGTTGCCAGACACAAGACGAATCTTCCAAACCAACTCATCCTGCATCTTATAGTTAATAATGGCAGCAGTGAGAGCAGAAACATAATTAGTGTATAGAAATTTCATTAATGAAAGTAGAAGAGCCATCACGGAATAAATGGCTTCTGATCTCAGGATTTATGCAGGATAATGGTAATGCCGTGGTTACTGTGTACATCATCCAGCTAGCATATCCATATGCACCTCTCATTTATCATCTGTAAATGAGGTCTACAAGGCAAACAGAGAGAGAGAGACAGACGCACCATCGTGATGTAAAGGGAGTAGGAGAAAATCTGGCATCAGATGGGACTGTAGTTTGGCTGATGGACTAAAATTCTGAGGGAAAGAGCAGAGCAGAGAGACGGCAAGAACAAGAGGTAGAGAAGAGTTCAGGAAGTGCTTTGGGTCTGCAACACTGGGTGTTTAGTTTGAATCAAATTACAAGTTGGGTTCAATTAAGTTTTAAATTAAATGCAAAACTTTATGCTGCTGTGGCTTTTATTAAACACCAAGACTCTAAATGTGGTTTGAATTACAAGCAAATTTAATTGAAGTTCATATAGATTGCTTTCACTTTTAAACAAATGGCCTCATTTGTATGAATCAATACCGTCCTTGGCATTTTTACCGAGAAGGCAGTTTACAACTGGAAGGGCGCTCAGTAGATCACAGAAATCTGCCAAGGCCCAAAATGGTCTCATCTCACAACATCTCACAATGTTAAGGGGAAAGAAAAGGCCTGGATCCGGGCCATTTAACCAGATCCGCTCCAAAATTTAATGTGTTCTTGCCTGGCCCACGCCCCATCCCTCCACCAAGTTTGGTTGTACTGGTGAGAATTATTTCAGCGTCACCGGATGTCTTACATCGCGAGAAGAGACTTGAACTTGGACACATCATATTAACTTTTTATTTATTCCCATGTATAGCAAACCCACCGAATTAGAGCCTAAGAAGGAGTTTTAATGTTTACATTTAACAACTGTGTGTAGGTCACTCAGTGAGTCAGTCCCCACTTTTAAGATCACACCCTGGTACAACTTCCTCTTTGTTAAAAAAGCAATCAAAAGATCTTCTGCTATGCAAATAAAAAAAACGGGCACCACCAGTTCAACCAATTAGACCTCAGAGCCCAGTTAGAAAGAAAACCTGTCCCATCACACCACCTTCATATCTCATTCTCCGATCCACGTCCTCCTGGCCAGGACAAACATCACTCACTTCAGTCATCTCTAACATTATAAGAAAGCAGTTAAAGTTGTAATCTTGAAGATTTTCATTCCTTCGAGCCCCATTTTTGATACTATTTACCGTCTGCATTTTTTCTGCAATAGCCATTCAGGGCATTTACATTAAACTACCTCTCAGTGCTGTAGTTAGAGGATTCAAACTGCCATCACAGGCAGAATGGAGTCACAGGAAATGATGCATGCGTGTACTTCAGTGTTGCTGCCCATAACTGTGGCTCACTAACAGAGGCCTCACTGTTTACCGGTACAGCAGCGCTCTGTAGCGGTGTCAGAGCTGTATGAAGTTACTGCTAATGTAAACCGAATATTTCGTTCTAGTGCTGTTTCACATTAAAAGCATTTCACTGGCAAACCTCAGGGTGGGTTATAGTAAATAAAGCACTTAAAACACGTATAGTAAAACACACTTATCAGTTCCACCTGTAAACACAGGTGTCATCAAATCAACCAGCACTGAAATCTTTAAGCTCAGAACTGGTGACGTGTAACTTTGTATGCTAACACTTGGTAGATTTGTACTTCTTCTTGAACAGCCATGTTTTGTTATGTATATCTTTTCTAATCTAATGTGCCACTTACATGTGCAACAAGCTTTGAGGTCCGTTTTCAATCTTGTGGTTGGCGTGTCAGAGGTGTTGCCCAGTCAGCAGCGACGTATGTAAACACTACTGTACATAACAGGCAGTGCTCATGTGTAACACAACAGGGTGTCCAACACACCCCCGTTTCCTTTTAAATAAAGCACAGGTGACTACAGATCACCTGAAGGACAGTGTCCGGGGACATCTGGTGGGCAGATGTAGCGTTACTACTAACATTACTTTGAAACTGTCTTGTCAGACTGTTTTTGAAGCCCGTTTAATTCCATGTTGCTGACCTGCATGTACCGTGAAATGCATGAGATCACCTGGAAAGGACAAACCCTCTGCAGATTAATAAAAATCAACTTCACAGAGCCAAATATAAACATGTCAGCTACCCAAATCTTTTTTCCACTGACTGCATATTCTTATTTACTGCGGTGCCTGGCATGTCTGTATGAAAAAATCACAGACACTGGAAATGTTCTAACATATTCTGGAGTGACCTTGATCATGCTGTTTAATCCCCTCCACTTCTTTACTGGCTGACTGTAATGCAGGCAATCCACAATTTCTAGCTGATTATAGTTTATCGATGCACTTAGCAGAAGCTCTGTGTAAAAGCTTTTGCTGGATGAATGAAAGAAATAGTTTACGGAAGAGTTAGTGTAAGCGTTTTAGCGAGCGCTGCAGCGTACTGCTTAATGCTCCCTTCATTAGTTTTCAGTCTGAAACATAATAAAAACACTTGTCTCTGATTTTATTTAGCATCCCCACTACCTCACCTGAGGGTTGGTAGACACACCAACCTTGCATTGATGCAGCAATTTATGTGTGTGTGTGTGTGTGTGTGTGTGTGTGTGTGTGTGTGTGTGTGTGTGGGTGTGAGTGTGGGTGCCTACTTAATGTTGCTAAGCTGCAACTTGTTGTTGCCAAAGTGCTGATAGACTTGTGCTCTTTGAGAATTCCCATGAAAGAAAGGGTGGTCGGGTTAAAGAAAAGACCGGGAAAGAGAATTACACAGTGGCACGCACACACACACACCCACACACACACACACACACACACACAGAGCTCTATACTCCATCAGAACTAGGTCGCACAATGTGCTGTCCGACCACATTGGAAATCAAAAGTGTTTATAGTGGCTCTGAATGGTCAAACTGAAAGACGAAGTGAAAAGCCTCTGTGTTTTGTTTTTTGTTTTTGGGGGGGGGGGGGCTTGCAAATGGGACGACACACATTTTCAGTCTGTCCAGGAAGAGATTCATAGTGTAGCACTTGGCTGTTCATGTGGAAAGTGACCATTAAAAAAAAAAGCGGAAGACTGTAAGAGAAGTTCCCTCACAGTTGACCGATCACAGCACCTCAGATGGAGTAGACTTTTCAGCACATGACAGGAGCTCATGGGCATGCTGGTGACAATTTATGAGTTATACAGATGTCACAAAGCTTAGGGCTCGGGCTGTAGAGATTGGGCATTAGTGTTGTACATGATATTTTTCTGAGTAAAAATAAAGCCAAATGAAATTTTAACGTCGTAAATTGAAGGACTAAATGGAAATGAAAAATCTGTAACAACTTTTGTGCTTCTCAGCTCCGAGTGTCTCAGCAAATATTGTAAGAAAAACAAACTGGCAGTAGAAGTCAGCTCTAGTCACAGTCTGATTCAAAGCCACCTCAGTGTTGACAGGAATAAAGCAAGCACACAGTGTTTACACTGTACTGGGTTATACAGGGGTTTTTGGGCCCCTGAACCTGTTGTAAGTTTACGCTTAGATTAAATATTGTTAATGTTCATATTGTCAACAGCACGGAGGGAAACTAAATCAAAAATTAATACCGTAAATCTATTGCAGAACATTTAAACCGGTGAAGCAAAACGGTTGTGACACTCTGCATTAGAAACACTCAGCTGCACACACACTGACACTTACTTATCAGGTGATCAGGCGAGCTGGTCTCCCAGCAATCCCATGGCCCTCTGAGTGTTACTGTCTTGAGGGAGATGCAGTACGGTAGCATCACAGATGAAACACACACAAGGAGAGATAGCGGAAGCAAGAGACAGATACTAAGAGAGAAATGGACCACAGGTGGACGAAGAAGTACCTCCAACTTCCAAGCATTTCTTTGTAAAACTGCGCTATGTTACTGCATACATGCATGTGTGCGTACATGTAGAAGCAGTGTATTTAGTCTCTCCACCTCTCAGATCAGGTCATTAATCACACTAACTGGCCGCATGGATCTGCTAACTGACTCTTAAAGGCAGGTACAGGCTGGATGAACATACTATTCATGAAGCCGTAGTGATGGATGAGACCCAGAATGGAACTGGTGTGTGTTTTGTGCTGTGTTATGTGTCTGCACTTGTATGTATAATGAGGTGTGTATTCAAAGCTCACATGATGGATGGGACTTAATATAGGGCACGTGGGTGCCATTAAAGGTGCGTTGATGTGTATTGATGGACCACACATGCAGTGTGTTGCTGTTTAATAGAAACTGTGGGATTTCTACTATTAAAGGTTGTGACCGTTTTTTTTCCACCACTGTTAATGGTCAATGATAAAGAGTAATTGAGGTTTATTAATTTAATTCCATTTAATTCTGGTCTTATTTTTATACTTTTACTTTTTTAAGTTTTTGATAACTTTGTACTCAAATAGTTCCAGGGGGGGATTTGTGAAAAAATTAGAGATGGGGACGTTTTTGAAATGTTTTTATTCATGAAAATAAATCACAGACTGCAGTCGGCCTTTGTTTACTCTGAGTTTTTTCTTGCAGCTGTTAAGGTGCAGACACATGGAGGATGCGATCACACACAACAACACAAAAAGTTAAATGCTAGTTTAACATGCCAGAATTAAATTCCCCTTTCAGTACCATGGATAGTGCCAATTGGCCAGGCGTGCTGAAACACTTAATTATAAACTTCAATATTTAATACAAAATAATCATAAAAATGCAACAGCGTAACATGCTGTCAACATAATAATAATTAAATAAATGGGAATAAATCCCCCCTGGCAAATCGCATCCAGAATAGTTCATTACTATTTCAGAGCAATAATAATGAGCAATCAAATAATCATACAGGCTGTAAATAAGGAAGCAGTTTAGCTTTGATAAATAAAACCTCTCCGTTTGGAGGTAAACCTCAAAGTTAGCGCGTTCAGAACTACTCGCCTTTGTTTTCTCTTCCACATAAATTAAACTTATCTTGGGGTTTGTTTACAACCATTTGCCTAAACTTTATCAAACCTAAACCACAGGAAGGAGATAAAAAATTCTCACGTGAGTAAGTTTTATAACAGTCATCTGTACTGGTTTTTGAAGGCACTTAGCAACACTGGCGTTTCTCATCAGACGCAGACAGGTGTTGTTTTTGAAGGCAATGATAAATAACTTAATTTGTTGTTTAGTTTTTTCTTGAAAGTCACATAAAGTAGAGGTCTGGAAATCCCAGACTCATTTCTGAGCCAGTTCAGAGGTTCTTGTGTGTGTGTGTGTGTGTGTGTGTGTGTGTGTGTGTGTGTGTGTGTGTGTGTGTGTGTGTGTGTGTGTGTGTGTGTGTGTGTGTGTGTGTGTGTGTGTTTGGTCCTGTCGTCCTGTGGCCCTGCTGGTTACACAGAAGCCTCCATTTGTGTTTTTTGCCAGTCAAGAGTGACAGCGCCTCCCGAAAGGGCATCACACCCACTTACAAATACACACGCACACACAGAGGGAGAATAGGAAATCTCTTTTGTAGGAAGTAGCAACACTGACAACTGTTAATTCAGTTCAGCTCCATTGTATTGGTGTAGAGACAGGTTTTTGTAATTTAGGTCAATTGTAACCTTCAAACTCAGCGGTTAACAGAATAGAATAGAGTAGAGTGAGAAGTTGTCTATTGTAAAAACATCAGAGAGCCTCTCCATACTCCTCTGATGTTTCCCACTCATGAAGTCAACAGCAGAAGGTGTCATCATCACACATACTCACAGATAGACACTGGTGCACACTGGGTTGTTTCTGTTTTCCTCCTTCCTCGCACAAAGGCTGAATCATTCATAAACATCCGTGACAGCTCGGGTTCCTTGTTGATGTCGTCTTGGTGTGGAGTGTCCGATGAGGAGTGATCACATTTCCTTTAACTTGGTAAATGGGATGAGAAAGTGGATATAGAGGGAGTATGGTGGTGTGTGAGAGGAAAAGAGAGGAACATGGATGCTGCGTTCATTCCCAGGGCAGTTTTCGATATCATTCATTTCCAGTGACACAAAGGAAGGTTCAATCTTCCAGTTCTAAGGGCATCTGTCAAAACAACGTACTGAAGTGAAAGTCTTGGTTCGACATCTCAGACTTTTGGTAGACGGAGGCTGTTAAAACTGAGCTCTTCATTTAGAAAAAGTAACTAACTAGAATCTCTTTAGCTTCTGGAGATAGTGTCGGTATAATCACCAAGTGTCGCTGGGTGGTTTAATGTTCGAGCTGAGAGTGCATTTCTTCCCACCGTCCTAATACATGAAGCCCAGGCGATCTGAAACTCACAACTGTTGTTGGGTGTGTGACCTTGTTTGTCACCCTGTACGCTCACCCTGTCATCAGTTGATCTTCCTAGCTTTCTGATGCATGCTGGGAAAGGATCCAACTACACCCCACCACAGTCATCCCAGTGTAGAGGCTTTCGTACCAACATCTCACCATTAACATGGTTGTAAGTTATCAAATCACCAATTAGTGTGGGAAATCTAATGCAAAGTAATGATTTGGTCAGAGTTTGCAGCCTAATCTCTATCAGAAGGTTACTAATCAGAAGATTCTCCAGCAAATAGGGGGAAGACAGGAAGATGAGAAAACTCAAGAGGTGACTGTTTAGCAAATCACTTTACCCTGCAATACAATTACATTACAAATAGACCCTGAGCAACCTCCGGTATCTCCAGTGGAGCTGCTTGCTAGTGAACACCATAATACTGTGGTTACACCGGGCAACTCAGAGGTTTCAAATGGTAAAAATAGTGAAAAAAAAATTCCCCTGAGGCCACGAGAAGAAAGTCTTCAATTTGATTATTTTACCTGGACAGCAGCCGCACATCTGAAAATTTCCAAATTACTGGCATAAAGTACATGACGAAGAAAAGCGGAAAATTTGTCATATTTGAGAAGCTGGAACCAGAATTTGTTTTTTTTTGCTTGATGCATTTTTGCTTGGAAAATGATAATTGATTATCAAAATAGTTGTCAATTTTTTTGTCGCCTAATTGCTTAATCAACTAATCATTGCTGCTCTACAGCATATTGATTTCAGAAGACGGAAGTTTAGTCCAACCGCGGCTGCATCTACATACATCACCTGCCAGACAGGCTTCAAATCATGTCTGCAGTATTTACAACACAGCGTACTTGAGCTTAGCTCAAGATTGTGGTTAATGCCCCTTTCCTGTCTTAACAGAGTTGTCAAAATGAACAGTTTCCGACTTATGAATACCGGTCATGTCAACATATAAGTCATAATTTCAAGTGGAAATCCAGTAGTTTGCGATGAAGAGCAACATTTATTTTTATGCTGCAAACGCTTCTCAGACAAATAAAGGTTGAAGCCAAAAAAACAAGCCCTTCTTGTTACATTTTGATCTCATTAGACAGAGTGGTCTACTGTCTCTGATCTTCAGATCAAGGCCCTAAAGCCTCAAACACTTTTAATCTAGACAGCCTGATGTTTTGGCAGCGGCCGAGAGATCGAACAAATAGTCCTTAAAAAGACAAGATGCTGCGTACGGAAATAGAGCAAGAAAAGGGAGGGTGTGGTGCGGAGAATTAGTGGGAAGGCATCAGGTGAGTTGTTTATTCGCCAGCTGAAGGAGAGTTTTCTCCGCCCTGGTGTGTATCCCGCTGTGTTTTTGCTGTCTTTGTCCTTTCATCAGGAGCTCACACACGGCAAACAAGTATTTTAAGAAGTTTGGATGGGGACTTTTTGATGACAGTAAAGTGACCTGCCAGCCGTGGGACAACTTCACTGACAAACTGTATCCAGTTTGCAGACTTAGGAAGTTTCTTTTTGCGTGACAGGCAGATGGGGGGAAGAAATACGCAGAGAAAAGCACCAGGGAGAGAGAAGCCTCTGTAGTCCAAAGAGTATTTCTGCCATCACTAAAGCTGTCTGCTTGTAAAACACTAGAGACAAGTCTTGTAGACTGCTGACTGCTTTCTAAGTACTTCAGAGTGGCAGGTGTCCCTGAGTCACTGCTCTTTGAGCCTTTGCCAAATGCTTCACAACCTTCAGCTTATAACCCTGTTTTAACCCTGAAGGCCTGCAGAGTGCCCAGATTATCTAAAAATGCAATGCACCAATTGGAGACGATCTTGACCTGCAAAATAGCAGCTCAAAATAACGAATGTTCATGTTTTCCTCTGGTCATGTGAGTAATGAGTGTCCTCCCTCATTGGCAAAGGGGATGTAGTATGATGTTGTCATACAGCAGGGGTCTCCTACGTGATGCTGGGGGCATAGTACAGACATTAAACAACACAACTTCAACCAGTAAATCTGCTCCAAATGCAAGCACATCAAGTACACAGACCCACCACCCCTCTCCGATACCAGATAATCATTTGTTAGAGAGTTTACGGTCAAATGAGTTACGCTGCTGTCAGGTTTGCGTAAGGTATGCCGTAGGTGACATGCAGTGTTAGCTACTCTTTTTGATAATGTTACATTGAGTCTTCAATTCCATGAACAAGGTTAAATTATAATTACAAATTAAACTTGATAGGAAATATGTTATATTGCCTTAGATTCATTGAGTCATGTGATGGGCTACAACATGAGCCCCCTTTTTTTTTGTAGCATAGTATGTTTACATTTTGGAAAATTAAGTATGCCAAATTAGCTACTATAAATTCCTGTTTGCTGTGTACCATTGGATGTACTGATAACTATCGCTGGAAACGTGATGATTCCCTAGCAAGCTCTGGAGTTAGTAGCTTTTTTCACCTGTTTTGGTTTGGAGATCAAGTGTTTTGATACAATATGTGAATAAATGTAACTAGTAATATAATACACAAGGAGCTCTCAACCACTTTTATTTAGTCAAAGTAGCCCTCAGAGGAAAAAAGGCTAGAGACCCATTATATAGGATTGAGTTCCTATAGCTGATTTCATTTTGGATACATTTTCCAGTGAGCATTGAACAAGGTTTTAACCAAGCTCCAACGCTACCGGTTCTGTTATCGAACATTTTATCTCTCCTTACTGTTAGCTGTTTGCAAAGAGCAGATGCACATAACATTTAGGTTTCAGTTTCTCATTTTCATTGTTTAAAACTACACATCACCATGCAAAAGATAATTTAAGCTTTAGCTAATTACATTTAATTCAGTGAGGGTAAGATGAAACCTTTGGCTGTTGTCTCTGTTCTAGGGGATTAGAGAGGACATAGATTCGATGAACACATTTGATACTGGATTCGATAAAAATGCCATCAAGGTCACCAATCAGAAAATGCCTACATGGAGTCATTTTTGGATCAGTCATACGGTATGTGTAAATGACCTACATTTTGTTATCAGGACTTGTTGCACACTTGCGCCTAGACACCAAATCCTTAACTGCTCCAGACCCTGTTCTGAAGCTGACCACTGGCCTCCCCATGGAGGATGGCACACATAAAGAGATAATTACTCCCTCAGGGATCAATACAGTGCGCCAAGAAGCACGGCTAGGCTGTAAGCTTGTTTAAATGTTGCCTGAACTGATTTTAGTCTTTA